>NW_020450230.1:49380-189584 GCF_003343035.1 Apteryx rowi | reverse complement strand
GGAGAGGAGAGGAGAGGAGAGAGGAGAGGAGAGGAGAGGAGAGGAGAGGAGAGGAGAAGGGGCTCGGGTACTGGAAGGGGAAGGAGGGGAGGGGAAAGGAGGGGAGGGGAGGGGAAAGGAGAGGACAAGACAGGAAAGGATGCCTAATTCTTAAAGAGCTTTCTTAAAACTTAAAAGCATAAATCACTATTATAAAAGTAGTCAGGTTTACCAGCAGTATTGTATTTTGGTGTATTGTAGATTTAGTGCTGTTCCAGTAGATGGCACTAATTACATAAACAATTCACTAAGATAATAAAGTCAGGAAAAAAAAATATGTGAAAGCACAGGCATTATTTGTCCAAACCTTAGCATTATTTCACATTATAAAAAATAAAATTAGCTTTAATGGGATATGATTACAAAATATTTTCTATCTCTCAGTATAATTCAACATCACAAATAGAAGTTATATTAATGTAGCCACCCATTTCTGTCTCAGAAAAGAACGATCAAGATTCTAATCACTGTTTATCAATTTCAGCTGCCATATTTTATCTGGCATTAAGGATTTTGTTGCTCAGTTGCCTCAGACACTTAGCAGTAATCCTACAGTCTCTTRACTGGAAAATAAATATTTAAAAAGACTTAGTTACCAGTTACCAGCAGACCTGAGGAAGTCCTTATTCTTTGTTTTGTATTGATGGTATAAGTTGTCCATGTACTTTTCTACTGAACATAGAATGTGTGTAATCATTTTATGGTGATCTGAGATTTATTCCTTTTTTTTTTGTTTTTATTTCAGCAATTTTCAAAAGAATTACGGCAATGGCAAATAAATGTGGATGTGGCGAATGACATGGCACTGAAGCTGCTCCGCGATTATTCAGCAGATGACACTAGAAAAGTAGAACTGATGACAGATAACATTAATGCAACATGGGTTACCATTAATAAGAGGTAGGATACAAATTCTACTAATAAACTTTAAACTTTATTAACATTCATTGTCCAGCTTTGGTTAGAGATCTTAGAAGATGTCATTTGTGAAAATGACATGGTTACGGTACAAAAGGTAAAGAATGATAATGTCTTTTCTGTTCTATTTTGTGGAAATGTGACTTTGGATACCATTTAATTCTCTAAAACAAAAATTTTGATTCCTCTCAATTTTCAACTGCTGTGACCAGTTACCAACTAACTTCAGTTGACAGGTTATATATTTTAAATATTTTAAATGAAACATACTGTATTTCTGTGTACTATCTCTGCATTACAATCACTATAGTGATTTTGTTAGAGTCATAGATTGAACCTWAAAATGACAGACATATCCTGTTGAAGCAGGTTGAAAGTAGAAATGTTATCCTGTAGCTTTGAAGAAAATCTGTAGTCAAGAACAGTTTTTTAGATCCTTGATCACGTTCTTGGTTACATTTCATAGTCTTCTACTCTGTGTTATAGATAACAATTCATTACTAAAAGCCACCAAACTGTGATTCATTCAGTATGCAATCTGTAAAATCAGAACATTTTGCAGAATAAAAATGTCTTTCTTTAAAGCAATAAAATAGTTTTATATTGTTGTACATGAAATGAGATACATAAAAAATTAAATTAAAGTTATTTTAATCAGTTTAGTGTCCTGGATTAAGTTTTATAGTCTATAACTGAAACAAGAATTGAATTAGTTTTTAAAATATTGTTAATTAAAGTTTATGAACAAGGTCAGAAAAGTTAGTTTACTTAAATATGTAACAAATTCAGGAGACATTCTTACATCTTGGAAGTTACTTAAATCACTGGTGACTAYAGAAATTTATTCCCACTCTTTTTTAAAAATATATATAAATGAATTTGATATTCATATGCCTACAGAATGTGTCACTTTAACAGCATTTTTTTCTGAAGCAGACTTGCCACTTACTTAAGGTCCTACAATGAGAGGAGATGCCATTGATGTCCTCTAGACAAGAGAAGGCTGCCTTATAATTTGAAAGCTTTTTCTAACAAGAACAATAACTAAACTGAGAAATTATTATAACCATGCAGTGACTATCTGTTTGCTTTTCTCCTCTTATTGTAGTAGCCATTTTAGTCTTATTGGTGGTAGCCATTTTTTATGAAAAATAAAACTTTCTGCTGCCTGTGCTCTGAGAAACAGGCTGGAGGGGACATCTTGTCCTGCATAAGAAGAGCCAGATGCCTAATACTTAAGACTACTCCAGATGAAGGTGAAGTTAGTAGGTCAAAAGGGTTAGGTGGATGAACTGAAGGAAATTGCTTTTCTCCATATGTAACCCTTTATTGGTGAGCTAGCTTTCTAATCCTGAAGTCTAGCTATGTCTGTAGCTGCAAAGAATAGTCAGGTAGCAATTATAGCTAAGATGGCATCTTTAATTCTGTATTTGCTAATGTTTCAAACATGAACCTAGGTGGGTTTAAGSTTGCCTAAGTGTGAGAACTGACACTGTTGCATGAAATCAGCCGAGTAGTAGATTAGCAGAAACTATAAATGCTTCAAGGAACAGGCTTCTACATAACTCGCAGAATTGCTCATACCTCATGCATTAGAGGAATTAATGTAGTAAACGTTCCATGTCTTAAAAAAAAGCTATTTAGGTGACTGAGTTGACATTTCTCTTGAGGGCTGTATCACATTTTTGTCTTTTGTGAGTAGTTGTTAAATGAAGACTTAAATATAGTATCAAGTTAGCAAAAAAGCCTGTAGTTGAAAGAGCCTCTCCACCTATAGGTCTCTCAGGTTTGATCCAAGCGGTGGTCAGCCTTCCCATTGCCAGCAAGCTGCTGAGTGACCTCCTGGGAGAACCACCTTGAGATTTCTTTTGTTCGGCAACTTTGTGGAAAGAGAGGATGGAGTCAGTGGGCCTTTGTATGACTTAAATGCCAATTCAACAATTATGTTTTGTGCTTTTTTTTTCCCCTCCCTTTACACTTCAGCTTTCAGATTGTTGCACAGAGCAAACCATATTGTTTGTTTATATGTTCAGGAGTCTTTTTAAGTGTAAGAGAATATTTTTTCTGAGTTTATCATTGGCTCCAAGAAAGGCTAGTTCTCCACTGAGATACATGCGCATTGATTTCAGAAATATCCATGAGTGTTACTTTCATCTAGACCATGAGCAAGTAAGGCACTGGTGATTCAGTGACCTGTTAATGGTGTAGAAATACATTTCAAATATGAGTCTTGGCTTTTTCTGCAGTTGTATTTTAGAAATAGTTTTATCAGTGTTTATGCATTCAAACTTCTCATCCATCCCTTGAGTGACAAGAGGAAGTACACCTGCTGAAGATTTTTCTTTGTTCTCCCTACATCTTTAATTTAAATGGCCTGATTTTTTTGTGTATATTTTCTTTTAAAAAGAATTTTCACAGAAAAACTAAGAGTGACTTACATTGTTTTGAGCTATTTTTTCCTCTAAATTGCCATTAGGATCAACACTGTGTATTAAGGAAAATATGTGAACCCTCCTATCCATGAACCAGATTTGTAAAACAACAGACAGGCAAGTAGCAGTAAAATTACGCTTTGCCTGTTGGTAATAGTTCAGCCAAAGCAAGTACTTCAGTCATTAAGGCAACATCTGCCAGCTTGTGTTTTGTTTTGCTTAAATAGATTTGCAGCTGATTGCTGTGTGTTTACCCTTTGCCTTACTATTTTGTTTTATAACATCAAGCTATAATGAAAATGACATTCTAACTCCTTTAATAGCCAAGTTCCTGAGTGTTTGTTGGGTGCTCCCCTTTTTTTTACTCACCACTTTTTATTTTTATTTTTGTTATTGATGCTGAAAAGATATACTAGAGGCACATGAACTGATTGGTTGGGCAAAAGCTAGAATGACTTGTAAACATGTCTCTTCGTATTCCCTTTAGAAATGTTAACTGTCCCAGAAATAACTATATTATTTGTTAAACTGATGCAATTAAGGAGAAAGTGATCCGTATTGCTTGTGTTAACAAAAATAAATCAAACAAATGAACTATTATGTGCTCAAGAGAAAAAGATACAGTGGCAGAAGTGACCATTAGAAATTTGTCATAAAAATGTTCTTTATGGTTCTRTATGGGCATATTTGTTTGGAGTTGAAAAAATAGGCAAATCAGACAAAGATTATGGTACTTCCTGTTTTTGTAGGCACTCACATTGTATGTGAATTATCAGATAAAACATATAAATGCAAATTTAACTTTGTTCTTTTCCTGGGAATCCACTCGGCATGTGTTTAAATTTCACTAACTTAAATTTCAAGCTAGACAAGGATTTAGATCTTTCTTAAGTGGAGCATATATTATGAAATACATATTCTGAGAATTAATTAGGCCTCAAACCCAATACAGTGTAAYAGACACCTTCAAATATTTGCATCTCTCACTAGTTCCCACACTGAAGGTCAGTGAAACTCAGGCTGCACTGCAAGTGTTACAGCTTGTGTTACAGCACCACTCAAGATGCATTTTTTGGCTCCTGAGAGAGAATGCAACACTCATGTATCAGTCAAAATGTAAAAAGTAACTTTTTTCCTATTGCAGGGCATGGGCAGTGAATAATCAATAAATGCTTAGGTTTCTGTTGTCCTTAGTTTAAGCTGCAAGGAGCTGGAGAAGTGTGGCAAGGAGCTGAGTTTCTAGGCAACTTGTTTCAAGGGTCTGAGTTGCCAACTCCCATATTTATCTAAGAATGACTTTCATTCTGTAATGCAGCCAGTTGTACAAACACCTTGATTTTTTGTGTCAGATGGATAATATCAAATGCAAATGGCCAAACAAGCTAAGGGCATACACAGTACAAAAGTATGATGCATATCTGTTTCCTGTGTAATAATGCAGAATATAACAATAATTAGAAGTGCTAAAAAGTCTGTAGTCTAGTTTTGGTCTTTCAGCAAACCTCGCCCTTTATTAATGAGCGGCTTGCTATAAGAACAGTCCTAACAATGTAAACTTTATCTGTACATAATGTTTGTAAGTATCCTTTTATCGCCTACACAAAAAGAGCTTGATCACTCCACTGGAGACAAGTTTTCTTAATATAACATGCCTGCATTAGGATTACTTTGCTTTATGGCTCTTGTGGAAGAAATCTTATTTACGCTTCCATTGCATCCTCTGGGTGAGAAAAGACTACCCTAACACAGCAGCAGCAGCCAGGTTTATATATGTGTGTTAAGTTATACTGAAGATCCTAGCTTGGTTTCAGTAGCCAGATCTTTTTGGGAGCTATCTCTGAAGAGCTTATTGTTTGACACATTTAGACTTGGACTGCTGAGCTCGCGAAGGAAGGAATTGCACAGTCAGTCTTATTTTAAAGAACTAACATGCCCATCTTCTAAGTTCTTCAAGCAAACTCAGCCCATTTCCTTTCCATTCTTTTATTGTTTTGAAGGTTGCACTGCATTCCTGAAATTGGTAATAATTACATGAGTATGAACAACTATTGTAGTTCTTTGTGCAGACACAGTTTATTTGAGCACAATGAAACAACTAAATTAAAAGTGTAAGTGGCCATAGGAACCTTGTTTATACTTCTTTGCCCGCTGTTATCATGGGTATAGATCTCTGTTAGTGTGTGCATGAGCAAGAAATTATTGCAAATGTAAGACTACAGATGAAGATGACATTGGTCAAGTGACAGTTTCCCATGTAAATATATATTTTTTTAACAAACAAACCCCAGTATGATCATTTTTATCATTATCTTCATAATAGTGATTTATCAGTTGTTTTTGAAACAATTTTGCCGGTCTCAAGAAAGTASATAGGTAGAGTGACTGCTTTTTACAACCAGTATGTCATGCCGAAGTTTGTTATTTGCAGCAGCTTAACAGTAGACATTAATTTAAAATTACCAAGGTTGCTTGAAAACATTGCAATTATAGAGCAATTGTTTTATTTTGCGAGAGATGTTGATAATACGTGCTTATATTGATTTTTCTCTATTTATTCACATCAACTCTATTTTAAAAAGTAAATCTTCAGTCTAGGCGTTCTTGACATACTGTCTTTGAGATATTTGCTTCTTTAATTCTATAAGGACTTATGTACTTTCAGTCAGTCACTAGAAATATTCATGTTGAATAAAAGCAAGTCTTTGCAGTCTCAGATATCACATCCAAGATTATGTAAGGAGCCAATAATTTTATACATCAGCATGTTTGACTGAAGACCTACTATAGGCACCTTGACTATTCATTTGAATAGGAGGAACAATCAGGTTTTATTAAAAAATTAATCCAGAACTCTTTTGGAAGGTCTGAGTTTGCTATGAGGTCCTGATGTCTTTCTCATTAGACAAAAAGGTACAAAAATGTTTTCATTTTTGTGGAAGTAATTTGCCTCACTTCTTCTTCTCACTTCTCCATACTTCTCAGAAGTTACCAGCAGAGTTAGTAACACTGGCAAACTCTAAAGAAAAACTCTTTACCAGCTACTTATGATGCGAGAATGTTAAGGCTTTGATGTTTAAAATATAGATATTTTTGAAGCTTCCTATGTGTTTTATTTTTAGATAAAGGATTAAAGTATTATTTGTTTTCTTTCTTCCCTTCTGTTATTATTTTAAACAAAAATGGACCCTCAAAAAAGACTATTGAAAGGATGTGAACACTAATTTGACAAGGTCTAAGGTACTCTGAGTTTCATTTGAGATATTTGTCATTTCCTGTTTTACTTTTTTATATGTTAAATATTCATCCTGCTTTTAAAAAGCACACCTATAAAATCTGTTCTAGAGGAGAGAAATTTTATATGATTAGAGATGCAAGACAAGTTACCCATATGAAAGACAGTCTACTAACTGGCTACACTCTGAAACAAAGACTTATGTACTAAATATAATCTCAAGCTTTTCAGCAATGACATCAGTTCACATTGTTTTATTATCTTGTCTTCCTAATGCCCCTAAGAATGAACAGATTTGAGCAGCATATAGGAAAAWATATAAAAATACAAAAATAAAAGTACTAGCCAAAGTTCCCATAGATAGGACATCTTGAAAGTTGCCTTACTTGGCTATATTCTGTTTTTCACCTTACCTTTTCCTCCACTCAACTGACCGCGTTTTTTATACAGTACAGAGACCAGTACATGGAGTCAAGATGAAAGGTCAACTGAGTGTACTGAATATTTGTGGTTTACTTTATGATGGGAGAGCCTTGGATATGCAATGCTTTCAAAATGCTGGTAGGATGAGCAGGAAAAGCAATGTTACCCAGAATGTGGTGTGATTTATCATTTTCACCTTTGTGATCATACTCTTGGGACTTTGAGAAACTCTTTTAGAATTAAAAACAAAAATATTCTTGAGTTATTTTGGGAGAGGGTAGCAATAGCAGTAATTCTCTGCAAAAAGAATCTATGGTGCCTTGTGACTTCAGGGAAATATCTTAAAACTCTTAATACCAGTGTGAATAAATTTAATGCTCCCACCACTTCATTGAGRTATATCTGTAGGCTAGAACCTTTATTGCTTCTGGGAAGGCAAGAGATCATCTGGAGATTAGCTAAGTCCATGCCCCCCACAAAAAAATTAACCTGTGAGCAAGTATTACAAAAAGCATCRTTATTTTTAAATCATGTTTTCAGCTTGTTTGCCCACAAGTGATTTGTTGAGGTTTTTTAGACTTATCATGAATTCAGCTGATCTACGTTGTTTTTTAATTGTACACTAATGTTAATAGCTGCATTGTAGACAATTAGAAAGGACAGCACTGACATTATGCAAAGATGCCATCAGCTTCAAATTCCAAGAGCAAGATAATTATTAAAAACAAGTAGGAAAAGTGAAAGTAGCACCTCTRAAAGACCATTCCTTACTGCTCTTTCAATTCTTTTGTTTGTCCCATTCTTGGTTTATATTTTGGCCTTGAGTAAAATAAAACTCTGCTGCTTTGCTACTACTTATCATATGTTAAACTGTTTATTCCTTCCTGATGTAAATGGGAAGAGTTCTCATGTTATAGTGAAATCCAACTGAACAAAATCATTAGATAGTTGCTGGCATGGAGTTCTAAAAGGAGAACAGCTTTGTACCCTAGCGTGAATCATAATCAAAGTTGAATATAGACATTTCAAAGAAATGCTCTGTTTGAGAGCATTCACATCTTCTGCCTCTCATTCTTTTGCAACTGCAGGAGAGGCAAAAACYGAGGTAGTAAGGGAGATACAAGTGAGCCTGATTTTGTGAGAGAATGAACAAGAAAGCCAACTTTTGTTCTTACTCTATTAGAAAATGAAGATAAATGTGTTSTTCTTTTTCTTAAAGGTGAGATTTTCAGAACTGTCTAGGGAGTTTTACTGTCTGTTTCAGCAGGAGCTTCTGCTAATGCTTTGGTGACCTGAAAGTCAAACCTTAAATCTAGTTCCTCTCAGCCTGCAGATAAATTAACAAATTGTAGCAAACTGATTATTGCTCTCATCCAAGGCCTATTGCAACAAACAAAAGTCTTTCCTTTCCCCTCAGTAGCCTTATCAGGCTTCGTGTCCTCTGAATAGAAATTAATCAGCGACAGACTAGCAGAGTACCAGCACAAAAGAATTTGACCTTAGCTGTCAGCTTTTGTTTAGATTGTTATTCACTTGATGGCCTTTTTTTGTTTTCCCCTGATGTTTTTATATGGAATATTTTTCACAGAATATTAGTACTACTGCAAGCCTTGGCGTTTAGTTATTGTGTGCCTTCTGATGAGCTACTGTGCAGGCAGTGTAAGTGTTCCACTTACCTGCTTGTCAGCCACACTTGAAACGGAGGGGGTAATTCAGGCTGCCTGTTAAATTGCTAGTCTCTCTGGAAATTACTGCYGATTTGCCAATTTGGCAGTAGTGTTATTTGCCTTTTTTCTGTGGCTTTGTTTCAACTATGAACAGAATTTGGATCACGCCTTGTTTTATACAGACTGATAAAGAAATTGTCAAGTGAACACAACTGTATATCATTATCACTCTGGAYGAGAGTCAATGGCACGAGAGGCTAGTGGTCATGACTTTCACTGATACCACCAATCAAGGTAGAGACCTGGGGGAGTGATGAGATGGAGGACAGACAGGTGAAAAGCAGAGTCAGAAGTATGTTTCTGACCTGTCCCAGAATAGGGTTGGGGAGAAATCTCTGGAGAAAGGAAAGATTAAACTGATAATTCATGAAGACAGAGCTTGTAAGACATATTTGATAGAGGTGCGTAGAAGGGGAAACAGTAAGAAAGCAAGGAATTTTTGAAAAGAAAAAGATCAATATGTTCATGTTGTTTAGCATCTAATATCAATCATGACCAATACTCCAAATTTAAATGTAGTATTCTACATCCCCTGACAAATATAAAAAAAGAAGCCTTCTTTCCTGACTACTAAACCTTATATGTCCTGTGAAATACTAAAAATAATAGCCTTGGCATTATTGTTCTGGCTGGCTTATCAGCAGATTCTTTTTTTGTAAAAGACACATAACCAGTTATGTTTCTGATATGTATCTAGTTAAGCACAGTAGTGCCTTGTGGTAATAAATTATACAGGTTCACTTTTTGTTGATAAATGATATAATTTTTATCTATTTAAAATGTGCTACATCTTTTTGAGACTCCATTTGTTCACTTGACACTGTAAAGACTGTGAAAAGAAATTTCTTGAAAGTGCCAAGCTCCCAGCATCCTGTTAATGCTTTCTGCATTTTATCTTATTACTATCTTATGTTTTCTTGTTTTCTTTTTTTGGTTCTGTATGTACTGTCTTATTTTTTATATACTTTATTATTTTTTGACTCATGTCAGATTAGACTTGAATCTAACTTTATATTATAACTAGGATGCATTTTCTGTACCTTAAAACACAACTCACATGTGCTTTTTTTTATTTTCTGTTTAAAACTCTGAAATAGATGCTGCTATTTATTTTCAATAATGGTAAACAACTCAGAACTTTACATGACTTCTGAGTTCTTAGACCATGTCCGAGGTTGATATTTCCACAATGTTAATTATTAATAATGGCTGTTGCTCTATTTTGAACCATATACCTTTTCTGGATCCAAGAGGGTAAATTTATTTTGTGGTAGCTGACCGGTAAGTTTCATGGTGTGGATTTGCTCCAAGTGATGGAAGGCAGTTCTGCTAGGGCTGCTCTCTTTCTTTTTTCCCATGGGAACCCCAGGCACTGAGCAAACATTGTTCAGATCTGCCTTTGGTGACACCCCTCTTACACTGTGCTGACCCTTTGGAGCTGCAGACACTTGTCATCATTACTTCTTTCTCTTTTGAGGAAAATAAAAGGAGAAGCATGGAATATTTTTATTAAAATCTGCTTTTACTAATTTTTTTTCCCCATCATGTCACTGCTTTAGCCATTCAAATAATGTTATTTTTATATCTGTTGTTACTCTCCTCTATGGTAGCTGGAATGAGATACCCAGGCCAGAACAAGGACAGTGATGAGGATATACTGCTGAGTTAAACATTGGCATGATATTTATTGCTATTCTTGTTACTAATAGTCTTTCAGGTGCTAGTATATATTGACATCTTCATTAAGCTGTTGGTTTTGATTTTAAATACATATTCCTGCAAGGCTACAGCTAGCTCAGAACCCAGAAGTATGTACAAAAGAGTTTAAATCCTCCATGTAGTGTTTGACATTTTGGACTCATTTATATTGAATCTTTCTGCTATCGAATTATTATTATCAGATTGCTCCTTGTGCTCAGGGTTGAACATTATATGAATTGACTGCATTATATGTTCTTAGCCTTATTTTAAGAGGTTTCTGTAATAAAATTTTACATCCCTGCCACTGTTCCTAAGTAGCTCCATGTATAGGGAATTAACCTATGGATAGTAAATAGATCATACTGCTTTACTGTTAGTTTTCAGCTTTTGTTTCAATTAATTTGAACAGAAAGTTAGCAAATATATTTTTCCCAAGGATTCAGATTTTCATTGTCCCTAGAATACACATATTAAAGAAATGTAGAATGGTGTTTACAAATGAAAGCAGAACTATTCCTGAGTGTCTATTCCCAATATATGGCTTCTTTTCAGTTTCTGTCTCAGAATGACAAAAACACAACACTTTTGTATTTGTATATTTATAGACAGTTTCTCCCTCCAAATAAATATTTCTCTGGGYGCTGTGTGATTGGGGAGGGCAGCATTTTACTAGTCATAAATAATAAAGATTGTTGAACATAATTATATGTTTGTGTGGTGTCCTCAGCAGTTACTACAAGTATAACATGCTGAGCTTGGACTGGATCAAATGAGCTGGTCAGATTAATTTTATTAGTATATTGTCACTCCTTAGTATTGGGAACTACTAAAATAATATAAGTAACATAAATAAGCCACTCTCATTTAACTTGGCATACTGAATGAGCTGTGGCACATTAAACAATCTTACAGAGATCAGTTTTGATCATATAATTGTCATTAAAATTATTTAATGATTTCAAGTAATTGAGACACTGTAATATAGATCTTGGATAGCAGATGACAGGACTCTCTGGATTAGCTATASCTCTGAGCCAAAATAAAGAACTACAGAAATTAATACAATAAATCAAAAGAGCACATAAATATGCTAAAATTCTACAAACACAACATGTCATGGTAATGCTATGCGGCTTTAAAAATACCCTATTTATTTCCTCAATTGTTCAGTATTTTTATCCTTTATATAAATTGTACAGTATATGTAAATCACTCATTTAGAGGCTCATGACTACTGCAAAACATGGAATTTGTGAGATAGTCCATTCTAATACCTCATTCCTGTATAATATTTTTATGGATAATTTATATGCAGTCTTGTGCACGTATCTCACTGCAAGAGCAGAATGAAGTGAAGTAGATCAAGTAAGCTACAGTTTTCTTTTTTTCCACAAAATCCACTTAGAGATTTACTTGTTAGCATTTTTATAGAAAGTTAATGAGTTGTCTGTCATCCACCTGTGCATACCTAATAAATGCATTAATATCAGTTGCACCTTATTTTTGTTAATTGCAAAACAAGACAGCCATATAAAGTGTTTACTTGAAGCTAAGCATGTTAAAAAGTTTTATATTTTGTTTTCTTATGATTCTTCTGAAAGAATAATTGTGTCTGTTTTTTAATGTTTTATGTTATTTCTTCTCCAACTGAACTGTTAACTTGCTTGTTCTAATCTGATTTCTAGGAATCCTTTGTAGTACTAGAATACAGGGCTTGAAAAGTTGGATGACTGCCATCTGAAAAAAGTAATATCCAAGCCAAATAATGGGACATTGCACGATCTACCTCAGTGCCACCCCTTGCTACTCGGGAAACTGCTTTGGATTTCCGTGCTCGATGTAGATCGGGTTTCACATCTGTAGTCAACTTGCAATATATAGGTTTCTGATAAAACTGAAGCTTTGGCCTCTATAGTTTTGCACACCATTCTTATGTAACATGTTAAGAAAGCTGAGCCATAACTTTTGTGAACAAAACAAAAAACATGAAACCAGGAATCACATAGCCATGCAGCTATTTATGTAGGAAATAATGTGGCACTGTTACAGCAACAGTACAGCAAACCTTGATACCAAACCTTATGGTATGGGAAGGTGATTTTATTTTAAAGCAAAGCTGGTTTCATGTACCTGTGTGCTCTTGGATGTATTGTCCAAGCTGTCTGTCCAGCATTTAGGCAGCAAGATGTTTGTATTTAAGTGCTCTGTCAAGGGGAATTCCTTGAGGTAACAGAGGACAAGGGACATAAGCTAATGCTTTGCCATCACATCTCCAGGCTTCTTCTTAGGAGGTCAACAGTGTGCTTGGTATGGGATGTGCTTTTCTGTATCCTTCAGGAGCTCACAGTGAATAGATTCATTTGTCTCTCCTCATGTCCCTACAGTGTGAGTCATTAGGTTTTATTCACTGTCCTTTGTGTCTCTGGGTTATCTCCAGGGCTGTTCTTTATAGTCTCACCACTCTCTCTTCATAGTTTGAGTCTTTGTTTTAATATAAGTGTAGGTTGACCCTTTTTTTTAAGGCTCTCTTATTTTTCTGATTTGGATGTCCTGAGATCTTGATGACCTACTAGTCAAAGTGCCATCAACACCTGCCATTCTTATATCTATATTTCCTCCTTTTCTCTTGAGGCTTTCAGACTCAGACATTCTCATTCACTCCCCATTCAGACCAATGTTAATGTTTCCATTACTGTTCTCTGCATTTTCTGACAGTGTCTTTCTCTCCTGACTCTTGTACATCAGTGGTAGAGTTTTTCTTAATTGGGTTGATGTTTCCTGGCCTGGGTAAGAGAGTGACACAAAACTGAACATGAAATATGATCCATTTTGTTTGCTGGCTTTTGCCTTCTTGAAGTAAAGGGAGAGACCAAATCTATGAAAAACATTGACAGTTTTCCTATTGACTTCTTTTTGAGCCTTCTACTGATTTCTCTCAGGAACAAAAGCTCCTATCTTCTTTTCTAACCATACCATAATCAAATCTTACTTTTTTTTTTTTTCTTTCTTGCTAATGAATAGATAGTAAAAGTAGGGGCTGGAATTCTTTCAAAACTTTCTTTTCAAAGTATTCATCTGGAAGAGCATCCATAGTTATGTCTTCACATTTCTGGAGGCTTTTTCCACACTATGTGTTAGATAAAAGTTATTTCTTGCAATATCATATGAGTATGTGTGCCACTTCATTTTTTTTTCTCAAATCACATTTACCAGAGATAGATACCTTTAAAAGAAAATGGTTATCAAATTATTATGTTAAACTACTGAATGTCACCATACCTTCCACCTGTAAAAAACTGTAAATGTAAATGTATTTCCTGGAAGATGAGCTGGGCTGTAGTTTTTCAGCTAATTGGAAGAAGCAGAACTGAGTCAAGGACTGCCAGGCAGATTTCAGTCTTAAGATATGAAGATGATTTTGTGTCAAATACAATCAAGAATGTGGACCTTGAACTGACAAGAGGCCTACTTGTTTCTAATCAGGCTTTTATATAGAGATAGGCTTCCTGTTCAGAAATAACAGCAGCCAGATGTAAAAGAATGATTTTAAAACGTGAGCTTAACTCCTACAAAGAAAATMGCATTGAAGAACCTTGATGGTTTGAAATCTCATTGTGTTGTCACATTCACACCAATTCAGTGTTTGTTAACACCTCTGCTTATACAAGACTGTCTTAAGCATATCTTTTGGTTAAATAACAGAAAATATATATATTTGTTTCCTTAAAAGACCTTACATTGTACTTTATGGATTTCTTTGCATGAACCAAAGTTAAAATTATGCATTCATAAGATAAGATAAAATCTCCCCAAACCTTGGATAAATTATCTAGACTACATAGAGGATACTTGTATGACAATAAAAAATATAAGCCACAGTCCACATCAATTTTCTTTTAAAATTTAAACACCTGATAATGATTTCATTGTTCATTAGGAAAGATTTAAAAATTGCAAATTGTGCACTGTGTCAGAGTTACATTTGGATGGTTTGGTGAGACTTGCATGGGAACACACAAAGTTTCATTTTCACCCCCTTTGTAATGGCTTTTCATAGTAGGATAGCAGGACCTCCACATTTCCAGTGTTCTGTACATTTATGCTTGTCTCCACTCCTTTAAAATGGCCAGAATAGTTCTTTGATGAGTTACATTGATCTGCTAAAAATTTTTATCTTTGAAATTTGTCAAAAAAAGACTCAGGATAAAACTATCAGAGAATATCCTGTTCCCTTTGAAGTCAATGGAAAGTTTGCCATTCATCTCAGTGCAGTTAGGATTTTCTCTGTAAGGCATTCGTATCAAACATATATTCAAGTTCTGCTGAACTCAGTGTGAGTTGAGCGTTTTCTGAATTTTGCTGAATCAGAATCTAGAATCATTTTGATTTGTTATTTAATTGATTTCAGTGATCCCAAGTTACAATCCAGTTTAATACCTTACCAATATTGTRGAAACTTCATAATAACTATTTATTAGTATTACTGGGTATTCTCATACTACCTCCAGTTATATTTCTTAGTATGTTACAATCTTTCTGTAGTAAGACTATTGTATTCACACTATCCCATTACTTTAGGAAACTTATTCTATACTTCAGTTTTCTTTAGGAGTCTGAGACCTCCTGAGTAGTAAACACTAATTACATATGTAGGATATAGGATAGTTCTTTGCAACTAGTATTACTATATTAGATTATCAATATCGGAAGCAGTAGGCATTCTGCCTTCTCTCCTTCTTATCCAGATGCTGACTAATTTTGGTTTTCAGTTGCTTCTTAACTGAATATGACTGAGTTGGACCTCCACTGTCACCTTTATTTCTTTCTTAGCCATTGTATGTTTCTTAAAATATATTCACTTATCAGCATAGTTGCTTAAAAATGTCTAGAGTCAATCTAATCTGTCAACATCTTTGCATAATGTGAAAACAAATTAAGGTCCGTGTGTTAGAGGAGGAAAAATAATGTGTGTGTTTATCTATGTGTTTATAATGTGTTTGTTTATCTACGTGTTTATTTTTTGTTATTGCCACTTAACTTTAGATGATGCATGCTACAGTAAGAACTGTAAGTGCTGGGAGATAAGTTCCCCTCTCTGGAAACTGAGGTTTGTTTCCCTTGCAGGGTAGCAAATAGCTGTTCTGCTAGGCCTCTGAGCTCAGCCCTTGGAGGCTGTGGCTTTAAATGAAAACTGCACTAACAGTTTAATAGTGTCCTTTGTGAATCCTGATTGATTTCATGTAAAGCCATAAGTGCATTTCACAGTCTTATTAAGTTTAGTTGTTTCTTCAGCAATTAAGAGTAAGAAAACAAGTGCCTTTAGAACCTAATTATTTTCATAATCAGTTTTAATTACACTTCACTCTGTTTGTAAGCCAAGATTTTATCTTAATAAATTGTATCAGAGTAATTAATGTGCTGTTTATTAGATGCCACTGTTGACTTCTGTGAAATCTCAGAAGAATGATATGTTTTGGAATGCAAGGAAAAACTTGATTCTATGTCTTATAAACTGTGAAGTGTGAAGAAGACTTAAACAGAACAATGACTCTTTTGCTTCTTTTGGTACTATAAGAGACCAGTTTATTCTTTTTGTTTCCCTAGGTTTTAGGATTTTAGGATGTCTTCCTTCTCTGGCTTCTCTCTTTAATGGGGATACTAGAATTAATAAATCCTATCTTCCCAGGTTTTGTTGTAGTATTACTTGGATGATACGAAGGTTAAATTAGAATCTGTGCCACGAGGTGACAGAATTTTGTAAAAAAGGTACTTCCTTCTAAGTTTCAACTAAGGGCTGTTTCCAAAAGCGTATTGAGTGAGTCCATCAGAACATTGTTCTGTATCTACAAGTCAACTTTAATGATACTTCATATGTCTACTGTGATTTTCTGTTTAGATTTCCAATTTTAACCTACTATTTCTTAAGATTTTCTCTCTGGAAAATGATCAATTTTATTGAAAGCTTATTAGTCCTTTAGAAATTCCAAGTAAACTTAAACTATTTTCACTAATGGGAAATGTAACCTGTAATTAATTTTTAAAGGAATTCAGATGATCCACTTAATTTCATTGATGATTTTTCTGTAGTTCTCAATATTAGTCTGATAATCTGTAGTTATGTTGATCATAGGGAAAATGGGCACCTTTTCATGTATTTAATTATAGACCCATGGCAAGGCAAGAAGGGAAAAGGAGTCAGAAGCAATATGGGCAAGAAAAGTCTGTTCAAGAATATTCCCTCTTTCACAATGCTTGCCGTGCCCTTAAAAGGCATTCTGGGAATCTGGGATCTCATAAGTCAATAGAACATAAGGAGACAAATTTTTATAAAGGTCACTGAGGAGTTTTCCTCTGTGATAACATAGATCCTCTGTGCTGATACTGGCAGGTGGTTATCTGAAAAGAAGTTATTTAAAAGTCCTATACAGAAATCTAGATACGTGATTTTGTGCTCCAGAGTCTGCTATTTGTTTTGCTTTAGCAGTTCTTCTCAGTCTGACAAATAATGGTGTAGAAGAGATTAATATCCAAGGATGATCTGAAACTTCATGGCTGCACACTACTTTTCCTCTTGTTTTCATTAAATGCCAATAGATGCCTTAATAAAGAAAAGAAAGGAACATATGGTCTAAATTCAAAAGTGTTTTTTCAATGGGTTTAGTGTCTTTATTAACAAAGAGAGCAGTTCAAGGGAAAATGCTATTTTTTTAAATGATTTTTGTTTTTTTCAAACAGGGTCTGGCTATTCTGAGATAGATGTAAGAATAGAAACAAGCCAGCCAACGTATAATACCTAAAGAAATAGTTCATCTCTCTTGCCACATTCTTTTTACGAAGTACATAAACACCAGAAACATTTTTAGTTCAAGATATTTTCAGGTTTTGCAAAGCTTTACAATAGAAAAACTTGTCAAAAAAAAGCCATTGCAAGTTGCTGATCAGAGTGAATATACATTCTTTCAGTCATTCCCCTCTTTGYGTCAATGATTTTTGAGAAAAGACAAATTATACAGCCTTATTATAATCATCAGGAGGTGATTTAGGATGGTCTCATTTTGGTACCTGAAGAGATTGTTGTCATTTAGGGAACTGTGTGTGATTGCCATGAAAAGAGCAACATGTGCCCATATCAAGGGTAATGTCTGAGCTGACTTCCTCATCTGCAGTTTTTGATATTAGAGATCTGTCTTCTGTGTCTTATACTTTTTCTCCTTTCCAGATAAATAATTTAAGCTTTCTGGTTTGCTTTCTTTTCTTTTTCTTTTTTTTAATCATTCCATCCTGTTTCTCTCTTGTTCAGGGTTCCTGTCTTGTTTTGTAGACTTTAGCTCATTAGTTAAAGTCTACTTAATTACTTCACCCACATTAAAATCATAAGGCACCCAAATATCTTCTAAAATTCAAGTCCTTATTACAGCTTCAAGGGTACTGCTACAAGCTGTTCTTGTATCCTGATATTCTTGATGAACCAGTCCTGACGTTTTCCAGTTAATTCCATGCAGTCCAGTTTTGGGTAGAGTCTAGTCTGGTTTTCCTTCTCTGAAACTGTTCTCCCACATCATGACCTCAATTCTAGCCCCGTCTTCAGGAGGTGGAGCTCTCTCTGTCCAGGTTTAATTCTGAAGCCACCATCCCATGCTCCAGAATTGCCAGTGATCACCAGCACAGGCTTCCTCAGAATCCACCAATGCTCCTCAGGCATAACCTGTTACAATCTTTTATCAGTGATTTTTTTTTTTTTCCTTGCGTGACTTTGTAGTTAAATGAGAGAAACCTTGAGATTATCACCCCCATTTTATGAGAATTTAAGATTGTGCCAACTTCCTCTTGCCATTTCTCTCCCAAAGGGGTTTCTGATATAATGATAACTTCTCCTGCACCAAGCAGTGTCTTTGGGCTGCTGGGGAGAAATCTGCAAAATATAGTTCTGTTAAGCAAGTCCAAACTAATGCTGCCTTACTGCAATCCTATTAGCACAAAATACAAGACAGGGAAGGCACCTAACTGTGCTGTGTTCCCTGTAGTGTCAACAGAAAGAAACATTTGCTTTATGGTTCAGAGTAACCTGGAGAGATATCATTTGCCCTCTGGAGGAGCTCACCTTTCTCTACGGACTTTTTCCATAGACAGGCRAAGTAGATGATATAAATACTCCCAACAGTTCAGCAGCAAAGTTTCTGCTTTGGAAGCTAGTTTGCGATAGAGGTGATATAGCCAAAACAGCTGTTCTGATGAAGGCTACCATTATCCTACAGCTGCTAGCTACAGTCATTAATTCATTAATCCCCTAAGCTGACCTGTAGCCTGGCAGCGATCTCTGTTTCAGAGTAAGGAGGAGTCCGTGGCTGCAGACCTATAGGAAAGTTCACAGAAAGATCAGCATGTTTTAGGGACTGTGTCTCTCCATTGCAATGTGCTAGAGATATTAGCTTATAGACTTTGTCCACAAAATTAAGGGGTTTTGCCTTCAACTTAAATGTTACTTGCTTGGGCATGGTTCTATTATGTCACCATGTGTCACCATGTCTTTTGTTTTTGAGGGCCTGGTTTCCCTCATTACTTTATACTCTTTACATCTCTTTCCCCAAGGTCAGTTTTCACTTACTATTTCTAGAATATAGCTCATTTTATTTAAGACCATGTATTCTATCTGTATTTGTTTTTGGGGTTGTTTTCACTCTATCATATTGACAGATAACAGTATTGACTGACAGATAGATTGACATTTTATTTATGTATGTCTTCTCTCTTCATTCTTTCTTGCTTCTTTCCTGATGCAAATGTTCAAATACTTTGAAGGAAAATAAGAACCAAAAAAAAGTAACTTTTCTGTTTCCAGACTGTTTCCTTATACATCAATAGGATGACTTTCAGTAGCGCCAAACTGTACGGACTTGGATTGTTTATACTATTAAAATATTTAAAGCAGAGCTGCTGCTTTCTTGATTTCTTAAGACACTCAGTGTCTTTTTGTACATCAAAACTTTTCCAAAAAATTAAAATGATAAAAATACTCAAACTGTTTTCATCTTCTATCCTCGTTTCCTACTATTTCAATGTTCTGTATTATCTGATTTGTTTTGTTTTGTTGGAGGTCACAGCTGGTACTTAGCTGAATATTTAGTTAAATATTAATCTTGCTGATGAAACAGGACGTTTTTGAATATGAAATAATTATATTTCTTTGACCCTATCAAATGCTATAACCATTATTCCATCTGGTTTTGTTACACTTGCTGGATGAATGCAAATGAAATACAGGCTAAAATATGCTCTTGAATTTACATAGGCCAAGAACTGATGTCTGCTAATGCAGAATGGAATAAGTAATGGCAAAAAGTAATGGGATAGCTCCAAAAGCTACGTTAAGGCAGAAGATATCCTGCAAATCAAATTCCCTTATCCTTAATGTTGAGCTGGTTGTATTTTGTAATTCTTTTAAAAATTGCACTAAAATAGTCTTACCAAGTTTTGCTGAATTGAATTCACATCTGTGGTTGCAGAAATTCCAGACAGAGATAGTCTCTTCCTTTAAAGAAAGATGAAATAGATTATTTTCAGTGTTTGGATATCATTTTAGTTGTGCATTAATAAAGAGGATTCAATAAACTAATCATCAGTACTCTGAGAATATTTATTTTTGTTTCTGTTAAGCTTCTTCAAACCTGAGTAAATTGGAGTAAAATATAGGATATAAAATATAGCTGCTAGGAGGAAAAAAATATTGCAAAGACTGTTGTGAACCTCTTCAATGTATCCATCACCCAGTTTTTCTGACAGGAATAACAATTTTAATGCTTTAAAATTATGCAGGTGCTGAAGAGATGCTGGACTGGTTTATAAGGAAATATTAAAAGACAAAAATGTATAATTTCACTAAGAGATGGCAAGGAAGGAATGATGAAATAACAGTATGCTTTATAATTATATCTTTCATTCTTAGAGTTTGGCTACAATAGGAAGTTATTAGGAATAACATACGGTTTGTTCTCTAAGTATGGTAGCTGATATAGACTCACTGATAAAATGTTGTTTCCTAGGTTATTTCAGGCTCCCTCAAAGCAGATTAAGGTAACCCGAATTGAGCAGTTTTGAGGGATTTGTTCTTTTTGCCTCCAGAAATAAAGAGAAGCAACAAAGAGAACTGGCTGACTGAGTTTGCTTTGCAGCAGCTATTGCAGTAAATCTCTCTGTATGGGCAATTACACCTAGAATTTAAAATTATTCCATTGGTTATTCTTACCTCATAGATATGGGTAGTGTAGCCAAGGCAGAGTTGCCCTTTGACTTACTTAAAGACACAGAGTCAGTTTTCAGCCAGTAGACCATATTGCCAAGAAAGAAATGTGAAGTACTGCACATAGAATATAGGAGGAACATGCTGTCGTTGGTTGGAATCCCATTCACATGTCTGAATCAGCAGGACAGTGCCTGAGTGTGCTTATCGGACCCCAACAAAGGCATTTTTCCTTGTTCATTCACAGCCCTTCCCACCATCGAAACAAAATCTTTTCTCCTCTTCAGTTTTCCACAGCAGCTGTTTTCAGGCAGGAATTTGTAGTGATAAAGATCAGACAGAGAATTTTAGCAAGTTACTTTTGCCTTTTTAGAAGTACCATTTTCATAAGGCTTGTCCCTTAGTCCTTACAGAGAATGCTTAAAGCACAAAATGACTATAGCCCAGCTTTCCAGTGCAAACTCCTGTACTAGAACGGTAAAGCTTTCCCGGTTCCTCATTCAGAATAGTGGGAACCAAGAGTCTGTGGATAAATGTCAGCTACACCTGAATGCTGATCTGCAGACTGTCTTAGATCCTGACGTGTAGCTCTGTATTTAGTTGCACTCTGAGGCTTTCTAATCTCTTTCTGAATAGAGGATCATTTCAGAGCTGCATACAGGTGATTTAAAACAATGTCACCCTGCCAGCTTGTAGTAATCTTTTCAGGGCATAGATTAGGGAAGGTGTGATCTAATTTTTCCTTGAAAGAGCGGAGGTTAGCGAAAGYGGAAGGCCATATTGTATTTGCGATCCATATACTGAAAATCTGAAGGCACAGATGGGTGATATTACAGTGGTAAAATGATGATGATCAGTCTCCATTACCCTAGGGTCAACTGAGGAAAGACCACTTTCTCATCAAGCCAGACAAATTAGAGGTAGTAGGTATAGAAGTATGTAAATATAAAGGTCACTCAAAAAACTCAAATCGACATCCACGTGCTAATCCTCTACAGGAAAGAAAGCCAGTAACCTTTGTATGAATGGCTGAACTGAAAGGCACATTAAAGCAAAAGTGTGACTGGAAAAATGCTGCATTTCCCTGAATGAAGTGGCAAGCGAGTTGAGATCCGAAAAGCTACACACCAAGGTCTTACAGTGCTCTTTCAACATAGTTTTCCAGACTTAATGTGCATCAGCTGTTCCAAAGTTAATCTGCAAATTAAACACTTCTTAACATCTATTAATAACTTTAAATAGCACTATGGAATACAAATCCCAAATTCTGGGAGAAAGTTCCTCTAAGCAGTAGTACCAAAATAAATTAGTATGGTTTATTTTGAATTTGCATTTTAAAATTCTATCAGTAGTATTCATTTTAAGAATTACATGTTAAATTTTTGAATGGAAAATTTGTGGTCATTTTCCCTTCATATCTGTGAAATCTCCTTTTACCCCTACTCTACCTGAGGTTAAATTATTCTGCCTCTTTACAAGAGCTTTTCTGTCAGTCCAAGTTTAAGCAGTTGTATACGAGTTACCAGTAAGAGCTTAAATTTATTTACTAATAAAAATTAAATGTTCCAATAAAGCTTTGCCATTCCTGCTCTGTCATACCAGCAGAAGGTGTGTGCTCCTCATGAAAAGGTGTAATCTGTGTCCAGTATTAGCAGGAAGACACATATAGCTCCAATTGTCCTGTGATAGTTAGCCCCAGAAAAGGAAAATTCAGGTAACATATTTTTTCTTTAATTGTATGAAATACTAATGTCAGAAAGGAGAAAATGATGTTATATAGAGAGAGAAGCACATGAAGCGTAGAAGTAAAACCTCTTGCTGATGCTTTGCCAGCCAGTAGTTCAGGATATTTTACTTTACAGCTCGGTGTGATAGCATTAGAGCTGCACAGCCTGCAGATGGAAGTGTGATTTAGTGGTCTATTGAATATGCTGAATTTCTCCACTGTATTGCCTTTTTAAAAAACACCCATGGTACATAAATTTCTGCTAGACCACTATGAAATATTTCAGTACTCACTCTCCTTAAGACATTTCTGTATGTGTTAATACAGATTATAGTGTCCATTGGTATAATGCTTTGCACTTACTATGCTTTCGGGTATCTGAGCATCACAAGGCATTATTTAAATAGTAAAYCTCACAACCTATCTTATAATCTGAATAAATGTTACACCTTCAAATAGACAAATGGATATTCAGAAAATGTAGATGATTCACTCCATGTTATGTAGTGAATTACTACAGCTGAGGAAATCTCCATAGTTCTCACTCATGGAGCGCTRTCTTCCTTGTGTTGTATGGCATTTGGGTCTGTTGAATTAACTCTTGCAATACTTCTAATGACACCATCATCCCCGTACCTCAGCCCTTTCTCTTCTTGTTAGATTCCACAGCAACATATTCAGTTGTAAATATTTTGTATTTTGTTGTATGTATTTATTTTGGATCTCTATCACAGTATGGGCTCTGAATTTTAGTTAATAATACAGTAGATTGCTTATGGACTTGAAGATTACCTAGATTTCAGATAGCTGCATTTTCACCCATTTATCTTCCCAAATGGCTATGTTTAAAAAAGCTTTAGAAGTTCTCAGAATCATAGCAGTGTATTGCAGCATAGGCTGGTATTTTTTTCTTTGTCTGTGGAATTTTTTAAACCTTTATAGGCCTCTTCCACATGTAAAAACTCACATTTAGGTACTGCGTATGAGACTCACTGCCCCTGACTTGCCTTCATTTTCGCTCAACATGAAACCTTCACTGAACACATTCCCAAGACAGTATCATGATTTCTGTCCTGTAACAAGGCTCATGTGCCAATTGTAGTGGTCAGTCCACTATCACTGGTGCCACTGGTTTCCAGAAATCAGTCCCCAAACAATGAGAACTGATCCACTTACTTACATTTAATTCTGTCAAATTTAGGCTTCTTAAGTTAGTCCTGTAATTTATCACTGTATTCAAGAGCAAAAAATTGGCTCTGAAGGTAATTCATCAGACTGCAGACAAGGGAGGACGAATTATATTGTAGAAATGCTTGTCCGACATGTTTTGCAAAAGGAATGTAGTGGGGGTCTAAATGTAAATGAGATGAATCCTACCTTTAGTATATCTCCAGTGAATAAGAAGCTTCTGGTAGTAAYACTGTGTGTATACATTTATATCATAGTCAAACAGAGCAAAAGAGGATCATTCTGTTAAAAATCATTTTTGTTATGATTATTTTTAATATTTCAGCAATATTTCATAGTATTCTGGGCAGTATTCCACATRCAGTAGAAAAATATTTTCTGCTTCTTCATGTTCTTTTCTTATAACTTGTACTCACTATGAAATTAAACATATTTGGATGATAAAGGCTAAAAAGAAAGCCTCTTTGTTTTGTTTTTGTGCAATAATTTCTTTTCCAATATATATATTTTCATCTCCCCTATAATTTTGTGTGATTTGTTTTATCACATGCTGGATGTGATACTAAGAGAACTTTATTCCTCATTTGTAGACCTTCTTTTCTGTATTCTAACCTCGTAATTTTTGAACTAGTTAGAGAACCGAGTAGAGTGAGGCTTATTGATACACTGCAGAGCTGTCGATGTAGTTGAATGTTTATTGCATGTTAGATGTAGCAAAATTTAAAATGAAAAGTACCACGGTTTTTTCTGGAGGGTGTGTTAGTATGCTTATGGATGAGCAACACATTTTCGTAGGGTAAAAGAATTATGCACCATAGTTTTTTTGTGCATCATGGAATAGAACTGTTAGAAGATTCTTCATAACTAAAAACTCATTTTTTGACCAGRTCGATAAAACACTATATATTTTTATCACAGTCTGGAAGTTTCTCTAAAACGTAAATTCTGATTTTGAGTTAATACTTCTACTAGCTCTCCCTTCAAATGTATTTTTCATATCTGGACTTGTATTCTTTCTTTTTTAGATTAAAAATGTCCTTGGTATTTATTCAAGTGGATGAATATACTTTGAGTCCTGTTTCTCAGGATACCATGCGAAAGTAATATACACCCATAAAACCACGACCCCTCACTTACAGCTTTTACATTTTATAGTGTATTTGCACAACACTGTTAGTAGAGCATTGCTATGTATTTGCAATAATTCAGGTTGATTGGAGTTAAAAATGTGCCTTTAAGATTTTGAAGAAAGGTCTGCATGTGAAGAAAGTATTAGGCCTGATTCTGCAAAAACTTTTAGGCGATAATATTATACATCATGTGGCACACTGAAAATTGAAGTAGCATAACACTATAAAGAATATCTCAGAAGAGAATTGTGCTCTGAAGAACTGGGTAAACTGGTTTTGGTTTATGTAAGTTTATTCCATTTCCAACTTCTATCAAATAAATGAGATATTTTTGAGATAAAATGAGAAATATATAGGTCAATACTGTATTTATCAGGTAGAAGATTTTCTGTTTCTTWCTGTTTTCTCCAAGTCTGTACTGATTTTATGTATACTGTCAGAATATTTAGGTATCTCTCATATCTCTGAAGTTATTTTTTAGTTTAATAAAAGAAAAACAGGTATTTTTTATTGCAGTTGTTTAAATTTGAATAGTGGCTTAACCACAAGCCTGCTGTAGCTCCATGTAGGGCAAAGTTGGAAAGAAGACTGTTTTCGCTATTCTGAACCTAAGCGTGGTTCACTCTCATCCTAAGAGGCTCCTGGGGACATATTCTAACACGGACTAAATCAGTACCAAACTGGAAGAATGCTTTTGAGGTAGAGACTTCTTTTAGGTGGCTACAGGTGACTCTGAGATGAGAATCCAGTCCTTTTTTAAGTTTTAAAGAATCAGTGGATGACTTTGTAGCTTCAAGGCATTCAATAGCTTTCTCAGTTTATGAGAAAAGATCCAAGAATAAACTATGTTTCTCACGAAAYGGTTGGGGAAAGCAAATAAGACCTGAAAGGATGAGGAATATTATAGAAATACAGCTACTGTGAGATCTGACCCTTAGGGTGGTTTATTTTCACTGAAAGTAAGTGGCCGTCCTCTCTGGTATTCTGACTGGCTGAATCTTTTGTTCTTACAGTCCTCTGTCACAAATTGCRTGTTTGCTTGTTGAAAAACATGTTAAGTCAGTGACACATGGCAAACCGTGTGTCAAATTTTGGGKTTTTTTTTCTTGGTTCAACTAATGTACTAGGTTTTAGGATGATGCCTTTACTTCTTGAGGAGTACAACTTCATGACAGTGAATGTGATTTGATCTAGAGGTTAGGACTTAGGAATTTCATGACCTTACCCAGTAAAGTTATGATAAAATACAATTTGAGAAATTATTTCTGATAAAATCTGGTATATTAGTCTCTGTCATAATATCCACAAAATTAGACATTATATCTACCCAGAAGTATTCAGATCACCATAGGTTTGTAGACTAGGCATACATGTGCATTGAATTGCATTCATTCCACTTGAAGTAGTGTAAATTATCAGGTAATTTTACTGTGTATTTTCTGAGCTTAAAAATTACTCACTCATCATGCTTATGTTAAACAAATATGCATGTAATACAATAGCTAAGTAACCTTGACAAACTCATATTAATGAACAGTATGTCATTCTTAGCTGTTCAGATTTCTAAATGGGTATTTAGCTCAAGTTTAATGTTAAAAATCGATGAGGAYGTGTAGGACAGCTACATTGCACATAAATACTGATAGAATACAAATACACTTAAAGATTTTTCAGCATCAGAATTGCTGGGGCCTTCAGCGTTCTTCTTTCCCAACCTGTTATTTGGACTTTCACCAAGGATAAGACAGTCTTTGTATTAAAAAMAGGACTTTTATCAAATGATTGATAGAAATATTTCTTATAATTTATATTGCATTCATATTAAAAAAAACAACAACAAATCTTKAGTATTTTTAGGGCATAAGGTGTTGAATGAAGTCTGCAAAGGTTTGAGTTTACAAAAACTAATAATTAAACTAGTCACACTGTTCAGTGGCCAGGAACTATTTTGCGGTTTCTGAAAATTAAACAAGCTTTCCCACAGTACTGTTAATGACAAATAAGAAAGCCATCTTTGATTAAAACAGTAGGGAATTAATTTTGGTTTGTTTCAATTGTGCATGTTTCAGGTATGATACTTTCAAAAAAAGAAGTAGTAATTTCCTTGATTTTTTTTAGCAGATGAACTCCAATTATTTCTTCTCACAAGAGAAGATAGAAAGGGACTCTACCTGCAAAACATGCAGTGCATGCTGTTTCATTATAGCTAATATATCTGCAAATCCTTACCTTGATTGGTGCATGAAAAATTTATGGAATGTCTTTGTTATATTTTTTTAATGATTACGATTTCTTTTCTTCCTGTGAGTGCTATATTTGACTGTTTGTACTTGCACAGGGTTAGTGAGCGTGAAGCTGCAATGGAAGCAGCTCTGCGAATGTTGCAGCAATTCTACCTGGATCTGGAAAAGTTCCTTGCTTGGCTGACAGAAGCTGAAACAACTGCTAATGTCCTGCAGGATGCTACACACAAAGAAAAGGTACTAGAGGATGCCAAAGTGGTTCGAGAACTCATGAAACAGTGGCAGGTAAGTGTTTCAGTTTAGAGACGTGTCAGATTTACAAAAGAATGGGTTTTTTTCAGTATGCAGCTACTGAATTTAACAAAAGTGAAATTATTTGGAAAATGAGAACTGCTTCTGCTACTAACCTTTAAGTGCTGTTTTGGAAATTGTTGCAAAAATTTAAGGTGAGACACAGGATGATTCTGTCTGACATCTTTCAGCATGTATTACATTTGAAACATTATCTTGAAGCATAATGTTAAAAACGTACAAAAATAAAACGTTGCTGAAATGGGCATTTAGATTTTTTTTACCTCTTGAAAATGAATTATTCTGCCAAGCTTCATTCCTAAATTGTGCACTTGACACACATGAGAGTTTTTAGTAAGCATTTCTGATATTTATAGAAGTTATATAAATGGCGTCTAGTTTATTCTCTGTAGCTTAACTGAATTAATTTTCCTCCATTATTTTCAGATACTTAAGTTAATCTGGTGTTTGGCTGATTTTTGTCAGCRTGCTCTGTTGCGATAATAAAAAGAGATAATGATTAAATTTTTCATTGTTAGTGGTCAGACAGCTTTCAGACAATTGCTTGCCTGTAGAAACCAAAAATGTTAAAAGAGAGAATGTTGTATTTTTGTGTCCTAGAGAACCTTGAAGAAAAAAAAATCGTTAGTTGAGATRGTACTGTTGAAATAGTTGTACTTTCATTGTGCTGTCTTCATTACAGTTGTTAGGAGAGGAAGGAGCACATGCCTTGGTGAGTTCTTAGATTTCTTAAATGTGAGATAGGTTGACTGTCTATAAGACAGAGCTCTTTTGTCCAGAATTCCATGACAGTACTTGGCTTTTATGTTGACAGTAAACTCAAAACTTGAAATTTAAGGTGCTGAAGGATCTATTCCTTAATTTACAATAATGTGAAAAATCATAATTACAAGTGATTATGCTGAGGAAGTGAAGCTGGATGGAAATACTGACTTATTTTTGCACTGTTGTATTAATCCGTGTTTTTAACTATTTGACTGAAATGCTGCTAAATTCCATTATGCTATACTTCAAAATCCAGAGTTGTTGTACCCTGTAAAAGTGAAATTTGAATCACTTTTTTTAATGACAAATAGGTTAAATTATCTTTTTATACTAATTTGATTTTATACTAATGTACCTTAAGTCTCCATATGTTTCTGACTTCAGTTGGCATTATCCTGGAGAGCAGTTTTGAATGGAAGATAGTCCTCTGTTAGAGCAGTTAATTTCCAGTATAGGCCATCTTTTACTATTCTCAAGATTAGATTTTGGGGAGTAATGGCATTAAAACACTTGAATTATCTGGTATTTGCAGAAGCTTATTTTTTTGCTGTGATCAATGAAAAATGGGTCATTTGGCAAACTAGAGATTCGTAAAAAATTAGATCTAATCCTTCATTCTTACCTGTAACTGAACTTTGTAGACCTGGCTCTCTTTTCAACTAGTATCTTAAAAAAAAAATTCTGTGTAAGAACCATCCACAGCTATAGACAAAAGGAAAAAATAACTTATAAAAATAAGTCCTCCCCCCCTCCAATAAATACAGAAGAATCTGCCATGTAAACAATTGTTTTGAACAATGAGTTTTCTTTTAAAGGTGTTTTTGCACCTACATTGAGCCATAAGATTAAATTTTCAATTCTTCCTTCCAGGTTTTTGCTATTTACATATCAAGCCTTCCAAGGTACAAAGGGCAAAAACTGTAGCGGGGTGTTTATTTGTTTCATTTTCAAGAAGTAAACATCGTTCTGTTCACTGATCTTGACTGTAGAAGAACAGCAATTCTGACATGTTAACAGAAGATACATTAGTATGCAGAGGCAAAACAACAGTGCGTCTGTTCTCTTTTGCTTCCAACATGGTCATACATATCTGTCCACCAAGACCACAGTAATTTTAGGCTTTTGGTTAGAGTCGGTGAGTAAAAGGGGAAATATTTTGATACTGTTTGTGGGTTTTTTCATTTGCACCTGTCTGCTGATCTGCGCCTATTTAGATAGATCAGAGTTTCTTCCTAGGCCATCTGCCTATCACTGCTTGTGTCAAACTCTTTATAGCATTTTTAAGCCTCTGGAAGAAATCTCATAATTCACAAGCACAAGTGGATTATGAAATGCCCTTCTACTGAATGGAGTCTGATTGATGACTTTCTGGCAGCTATTAGAATTGTTATTTTTCTTCTTGCCCAAGGAGAGAGAAAGTTCATTTTTTCTACTGGAATGAGGAGAATTCTGTTTAAGTAWACAGAACACTGCTTTGTTTAAAAATCATAGTCAGGAAAGCTCCTTTTAAATAAATGTTAAGAACTATAGTAAAGTAGCTATTCAAGATTTGCATCTTCTTCCATTTCATTAAATTGTCACTGACTTGAAACATAGTAATTAGCTGCAATTAATTTAAAAGGATGTAGGTTTTTACTAGCATGTGTTCTTTGTAATTGGAGCATTATTTTTAGTCATGTCTCTTATTGGAATAGGGGCTTCAGTAATAACAAATGTTTTAAGTTTAGGAAAATCAATTGTAATGATTTGAACCAAGCAATACATTTGTTTACTTAGTAATACAATGTGTTAACATTGTGAAGCTGTTGTTGTGACCGCAGCTTCTTCTGATGACTTGGCATTAATCTCAAGTGACAAATGCTGTTTTTCTAGCAATTCACCTTAATTGGAGGAATGTATTATGTGGAGGAAAAAACACAAACTTCCGTAAACTTCTGTTTCTCCACTAGTACCTGATATTTTTTCTGATGATAAGTGAGTTTTATACAAAGTGAATGGACAATACCAGTAAAAGTCAGTTGGAAGCAAAGCATGGGAGTAAATTAATGGAGACTGACTGTGAATATACTAGCGAGTCAAACATGTCCATGGTCCTTCTCTTGCACTGAGACCAGTTGTCACAAAAAAGCCACATCCATTTGATTAAGCTCTCTTACTAGAATTGCTACATCCAAACTGCCTTTTGGGAATGATCTCTCCTAAAAACATGCCTGGTTTTTGGAACAGTGCTTGTTGGTCTGGCGAAAGCCATGCCCATTCTTAGCCATCTCTTTATCGGTATAGACATCCAAATTCCAGGACCTGGATGTGTTCCCTGATTCTGTTTAATTTGCTATGTATACTGACTGAAAGCAAAAAAACAAGCTTTTGCATTATTATTCTTCCTAGTAACTGTTTTACAGTTCACCAAGTCAGATATGCTCTGATTCTTCTTATATGAAAATTTTCATTAAAAAGCAAAAAAAATTTTTTGAATGACATAAGGAAATGATTTAAAAGCACCTCCAAAAAGAGCAATTTTGTGTAAGAGACTACTCAGCTAAGAAATTGAGGAAAATTAATTTGATTTGTTAAGTAAGACAGGCAATATTTGCACCAGTCATAACACAGTACTCTGTATCAAGGGTCTTCATTTTAAAAGCTTTCCCCTCACAAACAGATATCTTTTCCTGATAGTGGTGCAAATATTGCCAATTTGTATTGCTGCAAAACTGGATAATGGAGGAAATATAAGGAATTTACTTCTTAAAGTAAAATTTTATCAATAAAACAATTTTATTCATGTCAGCTGACTGGTTAAAAAATAGAGTATGGCTTTTCATTTATTCCTCAGTTATTATTACTCTGCCAGTCTTTATTCTCTGCTTGTTAGAGTTCACTTTCACACTTCACTTTAATGTATTAGTAAGGAAGGAAATTAAGAAGAAGACAAAAAAAGGGCTGTTTTTGCTCAGTTTGTACATACAAAAGAGATTCAGATTCACTGAACCCTCAGGAATATGCATGTATGTACTTAGTCTGTGGCAAGGGGCTCTTGCTCGCTATTCCATACCATCACCCCAACATGCCATGAATGATAATAAACCTTTCTTATTCTGTACTGCAGGCCAGAAATGCACTTACTTACCCTGCAAAACACACCAGGCAATGACTTGTATTCCAAGAAACTTGCTGTGTAAATTGTACATATATACAAACAGACAAGTTCAAATGCAGTCTATATCTTTAATATATTTTTTAACATCTTGACTATGTAATGTAACCACGTCCTAAGCCAAAATCCTTTGGAGGGCTTTTCAGCCACATGCCAGTCCAACTGCTTAATAAGAATTGAGGACTAAGGTAGGTACACTGAGAAGCCAGATTTCAGAAGAAACTACCCTGCTTTTTATTAGACATTCCTGTGGAAACTAAGTTGAGAATTTTAATTTTAAAGAATTGTATTCTCATGTAGGCGGAAAAAAAATCAGAAAATTTATGACCACATTTAGTTGTAAGCTATTAAACCGAACCCACAAACTTGTCAGTTAGAAATTTCATGCATAAGTTTCCTGCCATAGCCWAATAAGTAGTTCATTGCAAACAGAAGATATGAGACTAATGAATAGAAACCAATATAAACCTAGCATTGTGAGACATCTTTCATGTTTATTACATGTCAAAGCACTAGGACAGTAAAATTAAACACTAGTGATGTAGTCATTGTGTGCAGATAAGTGCACCAATTACTTGCACTAGCAGACTAATTCATAAGCAGCTTTAAACAGCAAATGCTTCGGTTGCCAAAATCATCCAAAGAGGTGACAAGCTCAAGTGGTCATGAAAAGGTGTTAAAGGACCAAGAAATGACAGAATTTCGGATAATGCTCATCTATATTTTTTATTCAGAAGATAATTAACATGTAGAGTTAATGAGTGGAGTAAAAGGGAAAGCAAAGAAACTGAAACTGCTTACTCGTATTAATAATAAAAATGCCATATGTGCAAACGCAAGTGGGCATAAAAGGAGACCAGAAAAGGCCAGACCAGGATTTTGAGAGTGGGGACTTTTATTTTTATGTGCAGATAACTCATTGAATCTGAAAAAGAACCAGGAAACCTGAAACCTCATTTATGTTGAAGAAGAGTTAAATAATTAGAAAGAAGGATTTGCTTCAGAACAGCAGGATCAGTATTACTATGATGATCATTGCAAAAGGAGTTGTAAGGGAGAACTTTTTGCAGCTTCATTAATGGTCATGCCATTGGAGATGTATCTGTAGACATAGGTCTATATCTGTGTCTAGGCCAGGAGAGCTTCCCAGCAAGCGTCCTTCTCAAGCCCTGCCCCAGCACAGGAAAGATTCTCAATGCTTTCTACCAGAATTACTATTTTCAGGTTAATTTTTTGTTTTCTACTTTAAGTCAGATTGTTTTTCTCTCATCAGCCAGGCTGAAGCCAGACCATAGTAAGCAAAACAAAATTTTAGTTTCTGAGTACAGATCATTGTCTCACAAGTCCTTTGAAAGAAACTTTGGCTACTTAGGTTTACAGAGTTCACAGAAGTTATGGTTAAATATGACATATAGACTTGGATCTGCAGTCTCTGTCTTGTTCTTTATGCAGGGGCATGGACTTAATAATGCAAAAATAGTCACTCAGAATGCTGAAGCGTTCCTGTTATAATTCTGTTTTAATTCTCTATTTTTAGGCAGTCAGTAGAAAACAGTGTTTTGATAAAAGACTTCTTTCTACCAATATTGGAAGCCTAAATCTCTGAGCTCAATAATAGCTTTTTCTCTGTGACACTAAAAATGTTTATCTCTACCTTATTGATGCAGCAGTTTTCTGCTTTACACTCTCAAACTCTCAGTATTTTTTTAAACAACTAGGAAAATAATGTCTTGTTGTGCAGATAGTGTTTAATAAACAGAAGTAGTTTGGGGAAATCTCACATTTTTCGGTGTTTCTTTTGCTTTTCGTGTTCAGAAACCATTAGATCAAATGTCACTAAAAGAAAATAAGATTAATGTTTCCCTAGTGTTTAGCAGAAGCAGAAGGAGAAGAGTGAGACTAACATAATTGCACATTCTGATTATCTGATGATGTAATTATATTAAGTTGTTGCATTATAAATACACTGTTTGTTTATATAAGCATGTATTTGCATGCATCATYTGTCTGAACTGAGAGCAATGTAACAGTTGAGGTGATTCACTCATTTAGAATACTTTCTGGAGAATTTTCAGTAATACAAACCAGTTACTCCAAGGAGTTGTGTAATTATGTGTTGCTTTTTATTGTCTAATTTAAATACATCATGTGTCCCCATGAGGTCTGGTTTGATACAGAACTATATGAGGGAGATGAGGATAATGAATTTTACTTTCTGCTTTCAAACTTATGGTGATATGAACTCTCAACTGTGTTAATTACTCTTCTGGTTTGTCTTTTTAGCGGTAATTGCATTTGACATTTTATGCAGCTTGTGCAGTATTAGATATAGTTTTGAAATTAGAATGGATTTATTCTGTTATTATGCAAATGCAATCATTTTATATTAAGCATGTAGCTGTATTTAATTACATATTTTATAACTGAAATTTGACAAAGAATACTGTGTGACATGTATTTAAACAATAACCTGAGAGTGCCTCCCATCTGCATACACAGGTTACCAAAAGTATCTGAAATATTCTTTGATGCTGACTGATGTAGCACTTGTAGCAAAGACAGACTAGAAGTCTGACAGCATATGATAAATGAAGCAACATTAATACTGTCAGCATGAAATGCATAGAAATTTTTTTTTTTTTACCACCTTCATGCTCGCTTAGCTTAGGACTAAATAGCTTTCCATTAGATTCAAGAGTTTTGCTGTTAATAAGAGGATAAATATGCTGTGCCTTAAATTATATTTAAGAATGAATTGTATGGGCGGTACCCTTATTTTTTCATAGTACTGTTTTTATATAAAACAAGGGAAATGAACTGCAGGCAAGGCATTCTTTGCTGTTTGCTTTGCTGTTCCTATCAATATTTTGAAGGTGCTTGTTTTCTCAGCTGTCTATTTTTAAGGTGTCCAAGCAGCTGTTTTCTCAATAGCAGAAATTTGAGGTAGACGCATGTTCTGTCTCATCTATACTCTTCAGCAGCATAGATCCAGTGAAACAATAAAATTCTTTGCAACTCTATTTCAAACATAATTTTACAAATATAATTGCCCAACACACTTAATTTTGTGAGCTGTTGGAAGTACAAGAGAGACATGAATATACTAGAGCGAATCCAGCAAAGGGTCACAAAGATGTTTAAGGAATTGGAGACTGACATACGAGGAGAGGCTGAGAGACCTGGGCCTGCTCACCCTGGAGAAGAGAAGGCTCGGGGGGTTCTTATCAATGTGTATAAGTGTGCCCAGCACACTTAATTTTGTGACCTGGTGTATGGATTAAATGATGAACATAGCCAACAGGGAAGAGAGAGGGTATCTCTCAGTTCAGTGCTCAGTTCAATTGATTTCAATAATGATAATGTTATTTAATAGTAATTCATTTGCTAGTACTTCCTGTCTGTGTTYTGAAACTGGAATTCTCCTGATCTTCTCTTGCTTGAAATGATTCTCTGAAAGGTTGAAAAATCAAGCATAATCCTCATCCTCTAGCTAGATTTTTTATGTTTAATCCTGCAGATTTGCCTTTTACAGAAACATGTTGCCAATTCTGAAATAAAATCTGTTCCATAGTACCTGAAATGGAATAACAATTGTTGGATCCATCTTACTGCATGACCAATAAAATAGAATTTCCCAAATTTAATTTTAAACACAAATGCTAATACAGCCTAATCTAAGACAGGGCAAAATACTATGTCAGYGTGAAAAGTTACTATGTGGATTTTGTGAAGTAGGTATTACTTTTGAAAACACCTAGACAAGAATTTTTCGGTACATTGCTTGGTGGTCTTGGGGGAGGGGGAGATTGTTTTTCTCTCTTTTTTTTTTTAATAGCAAATGCCAAACTGATCAAATGAAATCTCTATGAACCTGCTCTTTTAGTTTTGACAGGAATGGAATTCCTGGCCAGAGAGAGAAAACTCCCTCATGGCCAATTAATGCATAGTGGTTATGGCAATGGTTGCAATATAGAAGACATTCAGAACCATTCAAACTGAGACCAAAGACATAAACCTGAATCTTTGSTATCTCAACTAAGTCCATGATCACCCAGATCATACTGAGAAAAGTCTTCATCTTCCTTGGACTTATTTCATTTTGTATAAGTAATAAATATGGATTTAAACTCTGATCTGACACAGTTGTGGCAAAGGCAGCCAGCAACACCCTGGGCAACATTAGGCAGAGCGTTGCCTGCAGGTGGAGGGAGGTGATCCTTCCCACCTACTCGGCACTGGTGAGGCCGCCCCTGGAGTGCTGGGTCCAGGTTTGGGCTCCCCAGTGCAAGAGAGACATGGACATACTAGAGCGAGTCTAATGAAGAGTCAAAAGGATGATTAAGGAATTGGAGACTGACATACAAAGACAGGCAGAAAGAGCTGGGCGTGCTCAGCCTGGATAAGAAAAGGCTCAGGGGAATCTTATCAGTGTTTCTAAATACCTGATGAGGGGAGTAAAGAAGATGGAGCCAGACTTTTCTCAGTGGTGCCCAGTGACAGGGCAAGAGGCAGTGGGCACAAGCTGAAACACAGGAAGTTCCATCTAAGCAGGAAAAAACCTTTTTACTGTGAGGGTGGTTGAGCACTGGACCAGGTTGCCCAGAGAGGTTGTGGAGTCTTCATCTTCAGAGATGTTCAAAACCTAACTGGGCATAGCCCTGATCAACCTGCCCTAGGTGACCCTGTTCTGAGCAAGGAGTTGGACTGGACGATCTCCAGAGGTGCCTGCCAGGCTCAACCATTCTGTGCTTCTGTGATCTCTGGTCTGATCACATAATCACTGGCCATATAGCTAGTCATTCTATAGCCTAATAAATTTTTACTTACATATTCAAAATGGAAAATCTTTAACATGAGAGACTGAAAAATGGAAACCTTTCTTTCTATTTCTTCAGAAAATTTAATAAGACTCTCCCAGGAGTTTGCAAATGATGTGTTTAAGTGTTTGAGGAGGAATAGTAAAAGAAAGAGCTGAAATGAGGGAGAAAGGACCAGAAATAACAAAAAGTAATTAACTTTTTTCATGACTCTTACTTGTAGAAATTGGTGGGGAGATTGAAAGGTGAACGCTAAAGGTGAATGATGAAAGTAGTACAAGCATTTTTCAGAGCACCAGAAATTAAAATAGGGGTTTCTTTCCTTATGCTCAGAATCAAACTCTGAGACATTTGGCCTCCAAGTGTATTTCCCTTAGTCTATTACTCTTATGCCTGAAATAAAGTTTTCTTCACAAATTATCATCCAGGTGATTCTTTACTATGCTAATGTTGGCTTATCTGAAATAATTTTTTTTTGGTTGAGATTTACCTTGGTCGGGTATTACCAGATTGATGCGTTAGGGAACAGAGTGATAATTGCTAGCACATTTCTGAATTGAGACCTAGTCCTACAGCCCACAGTCCTTCCGATTAGATCTATTCACACAGAGTTCCTAGTTTGCTAGTATGACCCTATATTTTGGTAAAATAATAGTCTTTTATGTTAATGCCTGTATTTTTAATTGAATGAATTTGATGGAGGGGAAGGAAGCACCTTAAGAAATAAAAAAGTAACTTCTGTTAGCTCTGACAAAATACAAGTGTATAATGTTCTAAATGTACCTGAAGAACAGGACAAAAGATTTTGCCTCTAGGATTGGGTCTGTATTCATTCAGGTTCTGTGTTTTGTTTTGTTTCATTTTTTTAATTTTGTGAACTATAAATAGATAAAATAATCTAGTGGCACAAAGGACTGATGATGCTTCTTAACACACTTTAATGTCATACCTTTCAACTACATTATGATTAATGTGCTGCACAAGGCACAAAGATAAGGACATTGTGGACTCAAAGAATGTATAATCTGCCATCCTATAAACACGAGTAAAATTGGTGAAATCAATGAAGCTACTTACATAAATATAAGTGTATATTTATGTGTTTGAATGTTTAAGTCCTGAAAGACATGCAAATGGGTGATGCTTTGAAATGCATACTGAGGATCAGTTCTGAGACTAATTTTAGTTATGTTAGTTTTATATTCCTACAGTTTGTCATCTGGATTGGGCTTGGTGGTTTGTGGTTTATTTTTCTCCCCTCAGAACAGCAACAGTTTCATTAAGACCACTTAACTTGACCAGTATGTGGTCAAGCAGTATTTTATAACACTAATATACTACTTTTTCTGTTATCTTCTGAGACTGTGATTTTGCTTGATTCAACGAACAACAGCAATTTCACTGTTGTTTCCATATCATGATGTGCTTTGATGTAGGAAAGGATGTGAAAAAGGGGAACAGGAGGCTTTCAGTGCTCTGGGGAATAACACAGAAAGAAGAGAAGAAAAGATGGGAAATGGAGCAGCTGTGTAGAGTCAAGTTACTGCATGGTGCAACATTTGTGGAAAGCTGAATACATTCACAGAGAAGTTTAGATGCTGATTCTCAATGGGGAAGGCAATGTCACAGCTGTTCTTCTTAGCTGGATATCAAAGAGAAGTGGTCAGGAAATCAGCAATAAAACAAACATTATCTGAATACATAGAGGTTGCTACTTTTAWCAATCATTTTGTTTTAATTAGTTTAGTTTGGATAATCTTTATCATAAAAACAGTAAATGTATTCATGCTGCAGCTTATCTAGGAGTGGATACGTTTATGTTTCTGGCATTCTTGTTTCTGAACTTAAAACCCTAATCAGTGTTATTTTTTCTTTTATATGGTAAGATGCTTATTTTATTAATTGATCTAGTACTTAGTCACTAGAGTGAGATGTAAGTATTCTTAAAACTTAATCCCAGGAAAATAATCAACTCTTAATTGTCAGAAATCTCACATATAAAGTGGGTGTTTGCAGACAAGAAGAAAGAGAAACTTTTTCCTTTAATTTCTAATTTACATATCTCCTCATAGTCAAGTGAAAAAACAACCTCATTTGTCAAAAGGGTTGAATAATGTAATATATGCTTACTTAGTTGACTTATGTTTTTCTCTTGAAAAAGTTTATTGAGCACATCAGAAGGATGACTCTGAGATTTCACTTGTATAATGTGATGTGGTGAGTTAATTAAAAGAAGAAGAAGGATATATATTCTTGATTCTTCTCATATAAGCCTATAAAAAAGAAGCACAACCTTGATGCCACTTGTTTTGTCCATTCTAAATAAATAAATAAATAAATATTGCAGTCCTGAAGCATATTTTGAGCTCTGAGAATACAATTGGGCTTAAACAGCACTGGTTTATTACTGTCTGTGAAAGAGATCCTGATTGTATCAAAGGCAAGGAAGTCTACCTTACATGTATCTTCTTTTGATCGTAGAACTTGAAGAAGAGTTTTCAGAGGTCTGATGATCCTCCTTGAAACTCATTGCATTTCTCATATAAAACAGTTACTCTTCGAAATTTTATATGGGAAGACTCAGTCAGAAAGAGTGGAGTCTTGAATACAAAGTAGTATTACAGTGGAACTGCTTAGGATGTGGCTATATTAATGTTTTATTTCAGTTCAGGAGTGCATTTTAGAAGTAAGTCCGCCAGTTATTTTCACTTACCATGCTCTGGTTTGCATTGCAGAAGAGCCTTAGAGCGTATGAAATGGACTTCTCTTGCATGAAACTTCAAATATGCTCCTTGATAATATAGACACAGCCTTAAGAAGCTGCACCAAATTAAAATTTTGTAATAGAAATAATGAACAATACACATTTTACCACTGTTCCAGTTCAATAATTTTTGTCCTGCAAGCAACACAAAAGATCAATATTCAAACCCTCTCAGCTTTAAATGCAGATCTTTCACACACAGATTAGATGGAAAAAGCTGTTGTAGAATGAAGTGTGAGACTGTGTTGTATTAAGTAAGATTATTGGGGGAGAGCATGGACAATCACAAAAACAAGTGAGAAAATGGAAAAGATGGCTTGCACTTATTACTGAAAAGCACCAAAAGAGATCACACTTCCCCCATTTGCTCCTGGCCTTATCGTTACTTCAGTATGCATCATCCTTGCTTGTTTAGCCTTTTTTAAAACAGATCCCCCACATCCAAAGAAAAGGATGAATGAGCTAAAGCTAAAAGAGAGATTTTTATTAGAGTGATTAATAGGACAAAAGTATTAACCCAGTCTGTTTTATGATGATTCCAGTGGGTCATCATCTGATTTCACTGGAAATAATAGCAACTTTCAGGAGGAAGGTCTTAATTGTGGCTACATTTTGCTCTTGGGTAAAATGTATGTTGTCTGGAAATATTGAAATGACAGCCTTAACACTGTATGGTTATTAGTCATGGTTTTGTTGTATTTTGTCTCAGTAAACTTACCTAGAGTTGGGCTTATCTTCACTGTAATTGTTAGTATAATAAACAGTACAATTGTATATTTTTGTTTAAATATTTAAGACTGCATTTGCAGAGGTTGAATTTAGTAATGAAAATACATAGCTAGTTAAATTTGCATTAGTATTCATTTTTAGATTAATAATTTCTGGGTTTATGTTCTCAATTCTCTGATTCGATGTATACTTTTCTGTATAGAGGAACTATCTGATGTTGCGTTATCTATCAAGTACCTTAAAATAGCAGTATTGAGCTGCTTGGCATGAAGTTTRATGATATTATTTATAGCCTGTGACACTTGAAATTAGACTTAGGATCATTTGAATTCTTCTATTATATATTTTTCTATTATATGTATTTTATATATTCCTCTATTCATATATATTCTCATATATTTCTTAGGATTAAATGGTCTCAGATAACCCATTCATCTTGTGAGCTATATATTTTCTCAAATAACCTTGTCATCGGCAGATTTTCCTCAATGCAGTTATGAGGATATGTCCTCAAACACTGGTACAAGCAGCTGTAGGTTCCTCTGTTTGTATCCAAGTATCAGTTGTTATATAACCGGTAACTGAATTATGGAAATTTTGTAATGTTGTATCTTCAGTATTTTGTCTGCCTTTACATTTTTAGGGGCCATGTAATCAATCTGTTGCGCATCTGCCATCTGTCCTTATAGGAATACAGCAGATGAGAGGGTGGGAGTCAGCTTCTGACAGCTATATTTAGGTGTCTATGATATAAGTGCGAGCTAGATGTTTAAGCTCGCACTAAGATCAGTAGAGTCAGTAGACTCTAGAGAGGWATTCAGCTGCTCAAATATAAGTCCCATTCCATTGCATTTTTCTCACTAACAGTGCCCCAGCAGTTCATGGTTTTACCTGTTTTGCGTATGGACAAAAGCCTAAGAGATGTCTTTGAACTTGTGTCACTGCAGAGCTTGGTGCCACCCAGCTCAACTGAGTGGAAGTGCTTGTCCTTCCTAGCTCTCTATAGGCAACGGTCAGGGAGTACCCTTCCAGAGGGCAGCCTAGCCCCGTTGAGCTGGGGCTTTTTGTCTTCTGGAGAAGCCTGTATCTCCTCTGACTTTGGAAGAACCTAAGAAGATTAGCTAATTAATTACCTGACAACAGTAGGTGCCTGAGTTGGTGTGATTATCCTCCATTACTTAAATTAACCTGTAAATATCCAGGTAGTTTGAAGGATGTTGGAAAGCTGATGCAACTATTTCATATGGTTCCACTGCATGCTCTCTGAAGTGGTAGTTATGGTTTACTTTCAAAATTCACCCTTCCCCCCCCCCCTTTTTTTGCGGTATCACCCCAATCAGGTTTGTGTAGCCTATTAAATGGATTTTAAAATGGTGTTTTGGTCTAGATTTGACCTCTTCTCTTCGGTTGAACTCACTGTTTAAGAGTGTTTTAAATTTATGAGAAAGCAGGACATTTTTCTCTTGTACCTCTTCATTTAAACATAAGGATTCCTTTGTGTACTGCATGTTGTAAGACTGTATCCTCAAGAGATACAGTTACTCCAGAGGAATCATTGTAACTCTATAAATTGTTTGTGAAGTCTTGTGATAAAATCCCTATTCTGCAAGGATTTACTTACCAAGCACAGGCCTTTTTGACCATAGTACCATTTCTGCCAAACTCTGTTCTCAAAGTCTGGTTTAGTAGCTTACCTGGAGTTTGGGGTGATTTGTGGTTTAGATCCACTAATTTGGGGGATTTAAAGTTGTATTGAAGTGGCTGCTATAATACAATAGGTTTCTGTATTGTTTCTTTTGTGTAGAATAACTCTGCTGAATCAGAATAGTAATGGGAGAAACTGGAGGAATGACAGAATGGCAGAAGAGATCTGAAACTTAATTCTCCATTTTTGCCTCAGTAAATTAGCAGAAGCTTTCAGCAGACCAGATTACTGTCTCTAGGACAGAAAGGCAATACTTACGAACAAATATAACAGAAAGGAATATATTGCTCGTAATATCAGCTTGTTATTTAGAGTGCTTTTAGTCTGATATACTAGCAGTCACCAGAGGTGTTGGTATGTGAGTGAAAACATCTGGAGTCTTGATTTAAAATAAATTGCTTCACTTCTATATTGCCTGTGTGGTTGAAAAGATAATGCAAAACAAAAGAGTCCATGAGTGCCAAGAAGCTACTATAATAATGAGATCAGAAGATGATTTATTTTCTGGTACCTTTCCTGATTTGCATATTTTTTGCATGTTAGAAGTCCATGCAAGTATTATAGAAGTTTGATTGACACACTGATATCAGTCAAAAGATCTTCTCCCAGATGAAACTGATAATTAGTTATCATATAATTCTGAATACTTAATTAACCCTCAAAAGAGACTAGTTCTTTTCTAATGGCAGAAATTTAATTTCTGATATCTGAATCAGATATTACAGCTTTTAGGGTAATATTGCCGATGGAGCAAATAGGTAAGTTAATTAGTACAAGCAGATTAAGGATAAAAGTTTTATCCTCTCCAGAAATGGCATACATCATCTACAGTTTCGAACCTATTTAAATTTCATTTCTACCTCTTGTTGGTGGTTTGGACACAAATTTAATGACTGCTTTAGTGGTATGCAGAAACCACTTCACAGTTCAGCAGAAAAGYACATAGAATAGCAAGATGCACGTCTTTAAGGATTAAGCACAAAACCGGAAGATTGAGTCACTAATGTCGTTGTTGAGTTTCCAGTATCTCTTGCTGGGGGAGGCTTACCGTTGTCCTGTGATTTTTTTTACTGTTTAGATCAGAGTATTTCACCAACCTGTAAYTGAAATGGCAAATTGTTTCTTCCAATGAAATAAAACCTTCTGGAAGTTGCCAGATCAAAGCTAGGAAATGCACCTGTTCTCGCTTATGTTCTGCCAATTACAGCCACAACAGTGTGCTAACCTCAGTAGCTCAGCTCTTCTTTTTAACTGTGATATTGCAATTCCAGGTCTCATGAGTAAGAGTTTAAATCCCTGCTTGTTCCCTCGTTTAAAAAATAAAATCAGCCTTTTTCTTTTAGGCTTGACTTTGAGTAATAAGGAAACTTGTGAAGGGTTAACACCATGTGAAAAAAAAATTGCCAAGAATATCGTTTCTGCAGTGTGAGCTATAACGTGACAACTTATTATTTCATTGTCATGTGTTTCCTATTAGATATCTAACCTATGTTTTTTTCACCTAAGTGCTGTTGGGCTGCATGCTGCCCTAGACAGAAGCAGGATCATGCCCCTGTTTTAATCCAGCTCTGTGGTTAGGGCATGAAAGAGGAAAAGCAGCATGTTGTTCTTAGATGTTACAGCAAACTTGCACCTGTAGTAACATTTCTGCAACTATGAATTCTTCAAACTAAGAGCAATCCTGAGAGGTGCAAGTGCCCTTGGTGCCAGAAGGAACCGCAGATCCCCAGCACCTCTCCCAGCTGGCTCAGTAGGCAGACTCTGGACAAGGCATTGGGGTGAAATGGAAGAAAGGGAGAGAAAGCTGTATGTTTTGGCTCTTTTTTTAGTTTAGTTTCATTTTTGAGGCTTCTTTAATTTGATTGTTGATATTTTTCCAAGATCTTTGTAACACCAGCCTGGAGGGTGGCATTTTCCATGCCAGATACAGGCAGGTATTTGAAATAAAATGTACTGATACATATCAGATTTGTTTAAGTTTAAAAGAGTATCTTATATTCCCAGTTTCTTTTTCCCAATGTAGTTTCTGCTTTTTCATTGTAATGCAATTTTCACTATATGTCTAAATAATTGAGAATGAATGGAGACAAGCTGGACCTGGCAGAAATAAAAAAATATATATTTTATGACTTTAGTTAAAAAGCACTTGAAACTTTGAAGAAAACTATCTTTATTAGCATGCTTTTTTGCCAATGATTTCTCTGACTTCATTGTGGCTTATAGCATTGTAAATTAATTTAACATGAAAGGATAAAAATGTTGCTTTTGAAATGTTTCTCATTATATTATGAAAAATATTACAATAAATAATAGAAAAGAATGCCTCTGGTAGCAGCTTCTGTTTGCTCAATTATGGCTGTACCAAGAGTGAGTTATTGCAGAGTTAACTCAGAGGCAATATTATTGCAGTTATATTACATAAAACAGATGAGCTCAGAACTTCAAAAAACAGCACAAAAATGAAAGTACAGGCTGGATCCTTTGAAAGTGAAATATCTTTACATTTCTGAGAGAGGCATATGCATGACAGTTGGCTAGAATTAAAGCCACTCGTATGTCAAGTTTTACGTTAATTAAGTGAAAAGCGAATCTGGTTAAGTTCATTTATACAGTGTGTGCATGTGATAGAGGTGCTCATGCTTCGAAGTCAGAGTATACTACATATATTAGACAGGATGATTATGAGCATGGTTATATATTTTTAATTGAATACATAAGCTGTGTGGGAAGGTAGAAAATAATTTTCTAAGTTACCAGTTAAAGAAATGTTGCACCATATAGGATGACTATTACAGGTGGCATCTGGCTCTGAAAGTACTGATGTGATGTCTTTCATTCCCTATCAGGAGCAATATGATAGAATAGGAATTATTTTAAACCACTGACAGTCAGGTGTCTTGGAAACTAACTTTACTTATTCTTAACTACTGTAATGTCAAAAACCACTTTGATACTTAATTTTATTTAGGAGATCATCTGTGAAAGTAAAAAATAAAAAAGTAATAATAAAATGCATAAGCCAATAGAATAGGACAGTATAGAATAGAAATAAAATACAATACAGAATACCTTTAGTGATACTATCATGCATATATATCTTTTTCTTGGAGTTATTATCAGAGCTTTCTGATCATTGTTTTGAAATAGGCAGTAAGCCTCAGAAATGTTGATTTACAAGTCAGAAGTAGCAAAAGACACAAGAAATTGGTATTTTGGACTAGATGATCTCTGGAGGTCCCTTCCAACCTCAACCGTTCTGTGATTTTCCAGGTAATTTCAGGCTATTTCTGTGTGCTTCAGTAGTCTTCTGATTTCTTAATTGTCTTCAACAAGCCAGATATAAACATTACCTTTTTTCTGCTGGCAGACATGTTAAACAGGTATCATTTATGAAGCATTTAAGAAAGTCGTCTAGAAAATGTATATATAACATGCAGTTATGTTAGGTTAAAAAAGGTCCTCAGTGCTGTGAACTGATGAAGTGAAGAAGTTCTTTTAAAATTTGTTAGGCATTCAGTGTGTACAAAAATACGTATGGCAATAAAGCCGAGTTTATAATATATACTATCATGAACCATATATACACTCAGTTTTTGTGTGTATATATGTAATTTCTTGTACATTTAGTTTTAGAACAGAGTATTTACGTTTGGCTGTCAATCTCCAGAATTTATTCTTGAATATGCTTTTATGATAGTATTTATAATACAGTGCTGATAAGTAACCTCAAGAATAGAGCCATTAGAAGATAAAACACCATTTCTTTTAGAGCATTATTGATTCTTTTTACTATCTTGAAGATAAAGTGTTTACAGTTTTTTTTTAATTGTTGGGTTCAGTTGTGCCTTTCTACAGGACTGTAGAAATTACTCATTCACTGTGGAGGATCCTGAGAAAATACATTCTGCCACAGAGGCTTTTGGGAGACCTTCTCGTAGGCTTTTTAGAATTTGCAAGCACAGTGCTCCCGTGCCTTTTCTTTCCCACTGTCTTGTTAAAAGATGTTACATGTAGAAGTTTACAGTTTGGATTATTCCCAGTCCTTTCAGCTTTGGACGTTCTGGGAAATGAGGAAAGTAGAAAAATTTGTGTTTTCATGAAAGATTGCTACTTTCTCTGGCTTACACATGGAAAATCAAACAAATAATGTGGTTATGCTTGCCCATCTTCAATACTGTATTTTTCTGAAATAAATGTTTGAAATCCTAAATATTATGTATACTTAGGAAATCTTATTTTAAGGACTATATGCATTTGGCCAAAATGAAGCAATGTTATATGACCTCTGTATTAAACTGAGTGATGCTGCTCATGTTAGGGATAATGAATACTGTTAGTAAACTGCTTAGGCACATTCTACAGAGCAAAATTGTTTGCTAAAATTATTTAATAATTTCAATAAATTATACATTTTTAATATGAGTAGCAGATATCACTATTTTTTACATAGTAGTTTTGCTGCTCTTACTGTTGTATTAGCATCTGGGGGGAAATGTCTGTGGTATTCATATATTGGATTAGCTGGTATGTACAACACTTACAGAAAGAAATTAAAATGTCAAGGCATGTATTAGCTCTGAGGTCATAAAAATAACAATGATGTCCTTTCCTATAAAAAATTTCTTAGTTTTTTAAAGGTTAGACTATTGCAAGCTCCAATCATCAAGTTCAGAATTCATTCTAGACCAGATTCCACTTAGCTGCTGTGGGTATAATCTCAAATATGATTGATAATGGAGTTGGTTTGCAAACCAAGTATTCTGGCAGTTTTACCCTAAGCTATTATATTTATTTATTTATTTATTTGTTTGTTTGTTTGTTTATATAATATTTTAAATGGTGTTGTTCTGAAATGCTTAGTACTTGATGTTCTGTAAAGAAGCCATACTTTTATTTTGTTCTATATGTGTGTTAGTAGTTTTGAAGAAAGTTGTTATGGACCCTTTCAGGACTGGTGTTCTCTGGGTTTAAGCTAGATTGTTAGTTATGCTAAGTGAATCTGGCAGTTCTGGAATTGGATTTTTGTATTCATTTTACATTAAATTCCCAAGCCACCATACTGATTAATTGTATTACCATTTTAAAGAATATACTTAGGCTGCCAGGTGAGGAAGGGAAACAGAACAAATTAATGTTTTATAACCTCTAAAACAGTCCTTTTACATTAGCAAAAACCTTACTGAGATGAAGTGGAGCATTCCACAGAAGTGGTGCCCAGCTTCTACCAAATGTCAACAGTTATTTTAACATTAATGGACTGGCAAAATTGACAGAGCAAGGAAAACAGAGGTTACAAACTCCTACTGTTGTCCAGAAGGTGTTTAGTATTTGATTTCATATTAATATGTTATTGTCCTGAATCTGTGAATTACAGAGATAGTGATGATCTGAATTGTTCCCTTGTCCTTACTGTTTTTGCAGTCAAAAAAGGCTGTTTTCCTAGGAATCTAAAGATGCAGTTAGATTAAGAGCTGTTCTGTGTTCTTTCAGCTGAAGATGAAAATAATTATAATATATTTTCCATTAATATGGAAGGAAAATTGTTACGATAAAAGAATGAAGGGCCAGCATATTAGCAGAATCACGACTTTCAAATCTTTTCTAATGAAGATGACATTTGCATGAGATGGCTGTATGCAGTCTGTGTGAGCTGTTCAACATGATTCCTGAGGGTTTTTTTAGTTAGGCTCTCCTGGCTAACTCAGGATTGCTTAGAAAAATGGGATGAACATGTTAGTGATGGAAGCTGATGAGATAAAATATCAGAAGATTAGCTGTTACAGCATGTAGCAAAATTAGACAATAGAGAATTGCCATTGTCTTAGGAAAATGTTTCCAAGTGCAAATAAATATCATTGACTTTAATACTAGGGTTAGATGAATATGAAGATTCCGATTTGGACTTCTCCAGATTTTTAATAAATTTTCATTCCTCCCTGAAAATATACTGGTTTGAGCTAGTGTTAAAGTTGGTCTGTTTTGGCTTTCTTGTTTCATTTCAGTGATTTGTTTTTAAGACATAAAATATTAGTTTGATGTGCATATTATAGTAAAATGTTTTTATTATTACATATATACAGTATATTAATATTCTGTTTTACAATTTTGTGATGTTATCAAAATAAAAGATGGGATAGTTCTGAGTCTTAACTGTCTCAGACAGTACCGTACTTCCAAGATTTTCATAATTCAGTATTCAGACACTCAGAAGTATTATTCAAAGAGCAGGAGTCGTCTTGAAAGTCCCAGAATGTGCTTTACATGAAAGAAGGAAGTCACAAAAGAGCAAGAATAGTGTTTAATATCTTATTACTGTATGCGTTCTGCCAAGGGCTACAGAGAACTAAGGAGGACTGAAACAGATGCATGAAGATGGAATAATTAAAAGTTAACAGAGGCCAGGCAGGAGAAGGGAGTGGAGTTATGGTTTGAGATGGCAAAAAATAAAACAGATTCTCCCCATCTGTCTCTAGAACTTAATCTGTGTGTAATAAACAGAAAGGCAACCTCTTTTATGGAGAATATTCAGCAGTATCTTATCTGTTTGAAAAATGGAAGGGGGACAAATAACTTAGCTGTGCTTTTCCGATTTAAATAGGATTGTGCATGTACATGCAGAAATAGGCATGAGTTTTTATGTGAAGTTACTAACCTATTTGTCTTTAACATAGCAATAATACAACAGCTACTATTTTAGGCACATTTCAGTTAAAATCGCTTGTTTTACATACCAAAATACTGTGCGTAACACCAATGAACACCGATGTGCAATTTTAYCTGTAAGCACTGTCTCTAGAATTGCCAGTGAGTCGTCTTTAATAGACACACAATTGTTTTAGCATTGTAAAAACATCACTCACCTAATCCTCAGTCTAGAATACAAATGCTAGTTTTTATGTGCACTGCACCTATCACCCTGCATTCTGAAATTCCTGCTTTATAAACCCTTGGGAAATGTGGCTGTTAGTAGTAATTCCATCAGACCTAACAGAAAAAGCACCATGCAATTTAAATGTGAGCAGTAGTATTTTTTCTCCCTGAACTTAACCTAAAGAAAAGCCTAAAGAGCTTGATCCTGCTCTGAGTTGTTCTAACATGGATTTTGTCCTTCACAACTTGTCATTCATTCATAGTTGGCATAGTTTCAGGTAGATTCTTCCTGAGTATCTGGGTCTACCCTCGCAGATTTGAAATAGGTGCTGCAAGTCATGCTTGTTTCATATGTTTGGTCAACTCTCCTTTGAACTGCCTGCTTGTTTGCTTGCTATACTTTTGCAGGAAAGACAGGATTGAGACATTTGCCTTTTTCTTCCCAAATGGACACTGTGTATTTTTCAGCACTTGGCAAAATGATACAAGGTGTTTTTTGTGTGACATATGCCAAAGTCATTCTGAATCTTCATGCTTCAGCACTAGCAGTTTTTCCTATGATGTGATTATTTGTTGGATGGACATTAATCAGTACTGATTTGTTATTAAGAAATATACCCATGATAGAAACAAATATTTTGCAATGTTATTACAATGAATGCCACTCAAAATTAATAATGATTTGGCACTTTCTGTAAAGTATAACTATCACACAGACTATCAGAAACCTAGTAACTCTTTACAGCAAGTAGGTATTAATGCTCAGTCACAATGCTCAGTCACACCTATTCAATTGTTTGTTCACTCTACATTGGAGTGAAATGGAGCTGTTGGGATTAATGTAGTCGCTGTGAATTATTAAAGAATTAATCATGATTAACCATCTTTTAGAATATTTTTGTGATGAGATGCTTGCTTTGGTTTATTAAACTGTAATGACATCACCACAGGAGAGATTTAATGTGTACATTATTTGCTGTTGTGAATTAACATATGTGAAAGCTGCAGCTTTTTCTCCTGCCAAAATAATTTATATGTATTAACGATTCCATTTGGATATTTTTCATTTGATAATACAAATCTGTTTGCTTCATTTGTACTTCCTTGCTTGTGGAAGAGTTGATAGAACCTTCTAAAAGTTGTCAAGACAATATGAACTGATTTCCAGGGGAAGAAAAAGCCTGAACTTGATTTGATACTGATATGCTTAGAATATGGAACTAGATATTAAGAAACATCTACTTAGAGAAGGGACTAAAAGTTATAGAAGCAGAACTAAACCCTTCATATACTGCTTCTAAAGTGTAATTGAGCATACAAATATGAGGGTGAATAAAAATTGAGGCTCTTTCAATAAAGAGAGCTTTCTCATGAAAAGACTAGATTTGAAAATTACCATAGCAACAGTGCTGTTTCAGAAAGGAAGTAACACTGTATATTTTCGCTGTTATATTTCCATTTCAATACATTTTTCTTAAAAACATACATTTCCTGTGATTTGTAATGTCGAGGGGGTGCCTTGCACGTATGCTCGTGCTTGGGTGTCTCTGAAGAAAAATATTTAGCTAAAAGGAATTGATGTGCAAAGCCATAAAATGGCAACTGTAAGCTTTTCATCAGAGACAGCATGTGTCTGAACAAAAACAGTGTTAATGTGGCAGAGAAGGAACAGTCAGAGTTTAGTGCAAGCATCCTAATTATCAGATTTTAAATTATTTAATATAGTTAACCTGCAGGGGTACACCTTTTCTGATGTGTTGGAGACAAACGAAAAGAAATGAAGTTTTGGCAGTCAGTGACCATTTTAAGTTTAAAGAGACAAAAAGARAGAGAGAAAAAAAAAAAGGCTTCACAATTTAGAGTCTAATTTTATTTAGCACTCAAAACAAAGAATCACTGACCCCAGGTAGTATTTTGAAAATATTCTTTACATAAGCACAAACTATTTTGGTTTATATGTCTTACATACTCTATACAAGTGAGTTTTCTTTCAACAATAGGGGGGATATGGCTTTTACCTTTGTTTTCAAGAAATATTTTCCTAATACATTCTCTTGAAGTTTTGCCCGAAGTCATGTGTTTCCATTCCTTCCCCTTGGACCAGCAAGGCTGTGCTATCAGGAAGCTAATCAAGTTGAAAACATACCAAAGAATATATATAATTTAACTAGAGCATCCAGAGTGCTAATACAGGAATCTTGGAGTGAGGTGCAGCCAGGGTAAACGGGGAGGCCAAGAGTGTCTCTTTGACAGCACATAGACTGGTTCAAATGGTTCATGAAGTTGCGCTTTAAGTAAGAGGTATATCTGATTTTTAATCACCTTCTGTATGTACAGTTCTTTTATCTGGAATTAGCATCTGTTCTCCTGTTAAGTAAATATTTGCTTAGTTTTTGGTTTGTCTTATATGATGTTGTTCTAGTGGTTCTTCTCCACCTCTCCTATGGTCCTGGAAAAAGCATATTATAGTCTTGTCTGTTTCTTACTCCTATGAAATCTGCAGTGCTGGTAAAAGTGATTTGATTTTACAAAAAAAAGCAACTTCAGTGAGACCTACATACTGTCTGATCCACAGGGAGGAATGTTTAATTTAAGTTAAAAGAATTACAGTATTTCCAAATTACAAAGTAACAACTCGAAAAGTTGTTGAACAACAGAAAATGGGAAAAGGTAGCACTGACATTCTCGGTAGTTGACTTTTTTCTTTTTTTCTTTTTTTTTTTTTGAGTACCTGCAAAGGAAAATTCCACAGTGGGAAACAATTTATATTTATCCTAAACAGCAGTCAGAACCTGCTCTTTTGTGCACTGAGATTTCTGGTTTCTTAGTCATAAAAATAGATTACTCCTTTGGAAATCTGTTTTCTGTTCTGAGATCTGCTAGACCTTAGCTGTTTGCCAGTGAGGGTTCATCGGTATTAAATGTTCTTTTTGCTCAGGGCTATGACATTCAGAGTCATGATATTCTGAGTTTCTATTCCACATAGACTTGACATACTGCTTTACTGAAAATATGTGTTTGCTTCCTTAATTTGAACAAGAGTTAGCTTTTGAGGTCAAAAGTCAACTCTTTTGGGGGTTGAAAATAAGACATTTCTAGCCTATATAAACCGCTTGTTTCCCACAGTTTGTACAATTATGTTAAGGCAAACTAAGAAGTGTGGAAGGAAAATATTCATTTATATGATGATATATTTATATTTTCAAAGAGGGGAGGACTGCTCATGAGCTCTGAGTAAAAGGGGCACAGACAGGGAGACAAATGCCTTCTCAAACCAGAAATTGCTTAAGAGTCACACCAGAACTGAACTAACTTAAATCCTAATTCCTGCAAATAATCCTTTTCCTTTTTAAAAGAAAGCTCACAGGCTGCATTGAAAGCCTTTTCCAAACTACACACAGATGCTTGAATGCACATACGTATGCATGTGCTCGTACCAAGAACGTAATAAAAGGCTATGAAAAGAGATGAGAGAGACTTGAGAAATCATTAGAAATGTACTGTCCCAAAGCATGTTCTTTCATGCTGTGCCATATGTGACAGCGGAGGTAAGGTTCTTACTGCTTGTTTGTTGTACTCCTAATTTCATTATTGTCCTCTCACTCTGCGTGGCACTGAGCACTGCTGCAGCTGTTGTAGAGTTACAGATCTGTCTAATTAATAATAAAATACAGTGCCAGCCTAATAGCAGACTTGCACTGTGCCATTGGTTATAGGGTCCTGCCACTTTTTGTGCTCTGTGCAGTGATTATAGCTGGTGCCAAGTGTCAGGACATTGACATGCCTCTGTGACTCAGAGTGTTCAGAAAGAGCCAGCCGGTTTCAATTTATGGCCATGAATCAGTGCCACTAGCAAGTGTCTTGCCAGTTGCTTCTCTTCTGTGATACAGGGCTGCTGCTGAGTTGTATATTTGCTCAATTAATTAAGGCTACGTGGGTCACTACTACTTTTTGAGGGACATGAGAAGTTTTATTTCCTTGTATTGGTAAGTGATGCACCACCGTATGCTTTGCCATCTGTTGTGTTTTTATGCCAGGTACTTATTTTACAGAAATACATATAGCCTTTTAAATAAAGGCACTTCTATTAAAAATAGCATTATACTCCTGTTTTTCAAGCACACTTTAATAGGTAGAGCTAGGCTAAAGGTTAGTGCTCTTTTGCTTCCATTTGAAACTGCTGTAATTACAGCAGTCTCAGTGGTGGTCAGAAGAGAAGTAAAATGTTAGCAGATGGATTAGAAATCAGACTTCAGCTTCCATGACTGTGACTCCTTACTATCTGTCTTTGTCTACAATCAAAGTAGATATTTGAAAGAACTCTCTGCAAACGGCTCTGAAACATCTAAAATCCTTTCCATTCAGCTATTTTTTCACTTTCAATCAGGAAAGAAACCTTCTTTAATGAACTAATAGTGTGTGTTTTCTTGGCATCAGTTGGAAGCTGAATATTGTCAAGGATAATGGCATTGACTTTTTTAAAGCATTTTAGAGGTATGACTTTCAGTATAAAGGTAGTTTTGTGTGTTTCTGAAGAACAAACAGCCAGTATAAAATCTTATACCAGACCATGAAAAAAATTGTTGCTAATGTTACTTGTTTTCCTGTGTCTCAGAATACACTACCTGGGAAATACTTTCTTAGAAAAAAGAACTCAGCCAACTCCCTCTGCCCCCAAACTCGGGAAGGACATACCTTCCATATGGCATGGAAGCCTCAAGACTTGGCCAAAAAGCAGAATTTCTGATTCATGAACAAAATTCAAGAAGTACTATATTTTGTATCAATCCAAATCACATCAGGATGAAAAATAATCTAAATTTCCCTGAACTGAGCATATCGTGGTTCTTCTCAATTTCACTGCGTGCTTGCAAAAATATTTCATAGTCACCAGGAATATCCCCAAAGTTACCAGCCAGAATTTCCAGAACTTTTAATTCTAGAGGAAACCCACCAACCTTCAGTTGTGCCATTGTGTCATTTGTCCCCATTATATTGTGTTGACCTGGAAATTCCAGATGCTCTAGGAGGGACATTGAGCAGCTCACATTTGAGCAGTGGATGTTGTCTACCTTGACTTCAGCAAGGCTTTTGACACTGTCTCCCATAACATCCTCACTGGCAAGCTCAGGAAGTGTGGGCTAGATGAGTGGACAGTGAGGTGGATTGAGAACTGGCTGAATGGCAAAGCTCAGAGAGTTGTGATCAGTGGCACAGAGTCTAGTTGGAGGCCTGTAGCTAGCAGTGTCCCCCAGGGGTCAGTACTGGGTCCAGTCTTGTTCAACTTCTTCATCAATGACCTGGATGAAGGCACAGAGTGCACCCTCAGCAAGTTTGCTGACGATACAAAACTGGGAGGAGTGGCBGATACVCCAGAGGGCTGTGCTGYCATTCAGAGAGAYCTGGACAGGCTGGAGAGGTGGGCGGAGAGGAACCTCATGAAGTTCAACAAAGGCAAGTGCAGGGTYCTGCACCTGGGGARGAATAACCCCMKKCACCAGTACAGGYTGGGGGTTGACCTGCTRGAAAGCAGCTCTGCRGAGAAGGACCTGGGAGTGCTGGTGGACACCAAGTTAAGCATGAGGCAGCAATGTGCCCTTGTGGCCAAGAAGGCCAATGGTATCCTGGGGTGCATGAGGAAGAGTGTTGCCAGCAGGTGGAGGGAGGTGATCCTCCCCCTCTACTCAGCCCTGCTGAGGCCTCATCTGGAGTACTGCGTCCASTTCTGGGCTCCCCAGTACAAGAGGGATGTGGCACTACTGGAGCAAGTCCAGCAAAGGGCTCCTAAGACAATTAAGGGACTGGAGCATCTCTCTTATGAGGAAAGACTCAGAGAGCTTGGCCTGTTTAGCCTGGAGAAGAGAAGGCTGAGAGGAGATCTTATTAACGTGTACTAGTATCTGAAGGGAGGGTGTCGAGAGGATGGGACCAGACTCTTTTCAGTGGTGCCCAGTGACAGGACGCAAGGCAACGGGCACAAACTGAAACACAGACAGTACCATCTGAACATGAGGAAAAACTTCTTCACTGTGAGGGTGACAGAGCTCTGGAACAGGTTGCCCAGAGAGGTTGTGGAGTCTCCTTCTCTGGAGATATTCAAAAGCCGCCTGGACGCGATCCTGTGCAACGTGCTCTAGGTGACCCTGCTTGAGCAGGGTGGTTGGACTAGATGATCTCCAGAGGTGCCTTCCAACCTCAGCGATTCTGTGATTCTGTGACATCCTAATGAAGGTGCAGTTCCTAAAAACATGAGGTTCGAGTTCATGCGCAATTTGCTAGTAATCYGGGCAGGGCTCTGTTGAAACCATGTCTTGAAACTGGCAAAAGTTCGCTGAGCCTGGGACATCTCTCGAAAGATATTTCTGGCAACATGAGTGGATCAATTCCAATGAGAAAGCAGGGCTATAGAAGAATTTGTGATCAGAAAGCATACTCTTTGCTCYGCCAAGTAGGCTATTTTGTCTTCTCTTTCATTTGAATGTGACAAGTAAAACAGTCTCCATTAATCAAGTAACATTTCTTAATCAGAGAAGTATATATATTGGCATTTTGATTCAGTAAGAATGATGGAATGGTTGCAGACTGATGCCAAATAAAATAGATTTGAGCATTACATTACTGCCAGGCTCATAGATTCAAAGCTGTATGGGCTGCACATGACTTGGGATTTCAAACATATTTTAGAAACATTCAAAGAAATATTCCTACTGCCATCCATTCATAGACTGCCAGATGCCCAAGTCTGACATTTTTTTATATTGAACTTTGAGAGATTTCTTAATGTAAAACCAGTGAGTCTGTATTACAGTATATTGCTGTTGTTCATTGTGGTTTTTTTTCTTGGTCTTCATTATGAGTGGCGTCTAAGGTGGATTCATTTTTTTGTTGCCCTTGAGCTTTTCATTGCTTCTTATGTAGCAGCAACAGCTGTGCTACCATAGGCTTTTACACAGAATAAAGCAGTAGGTATTAATTATTAAGTTTATTATTCACTGTTTTCTATTGTATTTTAGTAGCAGAAGCTTCCTTTGTAAGTAGAGTAAAAATGCATTTCCCCCCTTACCCTGGTTTCGTTTCTGGAGACAGGCATAAGAATTTTAACCTTATTTTATGAAACATGGAAGACTGGAAAGAAAAAAAAAAAGTTGAGGAATTTGCATAGCTGATGATTTAATTCATCACCTATTTGTGAAAAATAGGTTACCTTTAGATAACCACCTCTAAAAACATGTCTAGATGAACTTGTAATAAACGTTTCTAAATGCAGTCAGTGAAAGCGTCACTTGACTACATGCAATTTCTGTTTTTTAGTTTTATTTTTTAGATGTATGTTAAATATTTGCATTAAGCTTGTTTCAGAGTTTTCTCATTACATACTGCATCATCAGAAGAAAGCTCTTAAAACATATACTCTTGTGATTTGAAGTTGCCTTCCTTCCCCAAAATATGCCATTGTGTGCAAGATATGCTTTGAAATTAATAATATTGAAAAACAACTCAGCAGTTGTATTTGCCTTATTTAATTCCTGCTGAGATGATTATGCTTCTATTAACTCTGCAATTATATTGCGCAGCTCACTTGAAGTATCTCAAGCTGTAGCTTTTTTGATTCTGACTCTTTTAACACTTCACAGAAAACTTCAAAGGTTGAACAACTGTGAATAGATCTAACCAAACAATTTATATTTCTGACTTTGAATTACTTTGGCTAAGTTCTGTCTTTCTTACTTGTAATAAGCGTCATGTTTAAAGGTGGTATTTTTGCATGTGAAGAACTGCATGCAGACAAATACATAGCACTGTAGGGTTTAAATACATGGGAACAGGTACATGACACTTTAAGATTTGTGTTTTGATATGAAGCCATGTTTTTAACAAATAATCTAGTTTTTGTATGTTTAGGTTTGCATGTATAAAAAATTGTATGTAGAAGTGAGAATCTAACAAATGTTGATGTTTGAGAAATGCATACACAGAAGTGGAAGTTGAAATAAGTTCTCTTTAAGTCTCTCATTCAAAGCAGGGTTAAGTCTATTTTGATTTGTTACCATTTCCTGCCATTGTAAAGTAAGATTCCACTGATTCATTTTCAAAGTAGTAAATTACTTAGATACTGGTTTTGATTTTGTATTGATTTTAATTCAGACAAATGCTCTGCAAGGAGCAATAGTGGTTTGGAGGATGACACCTGCTTTGCAACATAGTAAAGACTGGTGGTACCACAGAAATGTTACAGTCTTCTAGCAGAAATACTGTTGCACTTTTGAGGGCTTTTCTTTTCTTTTCTTTTCTTTCTTCTTTCCCCCCCCCTTCTCTCCCCAGTTTAAATCCCTGAGAGATGGAATCTGCAGAAATTGATACTTTAGAATATCTTTCACAAAGTAGCATGGATATGAAACAGGATCTATAAAACAGTGGTCAGTATAGCTTTTAAAAAGCCAGTCTAGGAAGACTTTATTGCTGCTTGACACAGTTGGCTAAAATTCCAGTTTCTGAACCTTTTACAGTGAGAAATTATTTTGAGGAAGGTATTTGTTTGTTCCTATTTCCATATTATCTATTCACAGTAGAAATGGAGAAAACACTGGGGAAAAAAAAAAAGTCTGAGCTAGAATAAACTAGCATTGCCATTGACTTTGAACAATGTTTTCTGGAAACCAGCAAAGTGTCTGGAGCCTTGAGGCTTGAAGTTGCAGTTGAATCTTGAGCATACATAAAAGATCAGAGGCTTATTCAAGGAAAGACTGTTTCACATTCAGAGGTGGCTATAATACTCTCAGAAGTAAAACATGTAAAAATTTCTACTCGGACTGACAATTTTGGTGAGAACATATAGTCAGTTGCATAGATTTTATTCTTCACAAATCTGTAAAAAACCACACTCATGCATTTTGTGTCTTCCTCTGTTGGGTGGTGTTGGAGTTTTTGGGGGTGTGTTTGTGTTATTTCAAACTTAAGGAAAACATCTGGGAACTTGATTTGGCTATGACTTTAGGATATAACAGACCTCCTACCATTAAATGGACTCCTGGAGTAAATATTTAGGAGCCCTGTTGAACCACCCCCAGGGTATATGCATCTGGATAGCAAAAGCCCTGGCGCAGGCTGTGGGACACCTCAAGGAGGATATCAAAGGGGATCATCTGTCTCTATCTGCATTGCCAGTTCAGAGACATATGGAAGTTATTCAGTGAATCTAATCAAACTCAGCCCTATTCTGAGAGTAAGGCTAAGACTGTAGGCATTATTTCTAGGTGCAAAGGAATAAAGATGTAGAAGTTGATATTTGTATACAATGTTTATATATAGGGCTTTTGAAGCTCTAAGAAAGTTTGGAAAAAATGTCTAAAAACTCATCTAAAAGGTGTCTGATGAAACTAACAGGAGGAAAAAGATGGATGGCATAGCCCAAGCAGGCATGAGTAGTTGTCAGTGCCGAGTCTTCATGTGGTGAAGTGAAGACAAGTGGGCTGTGACTGGCAGATCTGAATAATGATCAAAATTATGAATCATTTCAGAGTACTTTGTCACTTGTTGCAAGGGAAAGAGTCAAATAACATACACCAAACACGGCTTTTGCACTGTATGTCATACTTTTAAATGAGCCAAGTTATGAACTAGAGGCTAGAGCGTGGAAAGCCAAGACAATATCTGATGATGCTATATGTGGGAAAGTCTATTAATAAATCTTATGGCAGTGTATACCTACTTCCTTCCAATGCGCAATTTTAAAGTTGCCAGAGTATGACTTCTTACCGATGGAAAAAAGAAACTAATATTAGGAAACATTTTTCAAATCAATTAATATTTAATCTAATTTTAACATGTCCTAAGTAAGTAATTTTAAGCTCAGGATTAGGCTCAGGATAGATGATAGAGCTTTAGTTGAAAACAATTTACGTATTTCAAGAAAGCTGKACCTTGTGAAAAAAATAAATGCAGGGGCATACATGACCCCAATTTGAGATGGAGACTGCACAACTCCGTCATGTAATGCAGGAACACATTACACCAGCTAGTTCTAAAGCAGAAAAGCTTTCTACTGGCAGCTGTACACAGCTTTCTTAACTTTATTTCTGCACATCTATATTTTAAAAAATGTACTTGCTAAAGGTTAATGTTCTTGTTACTGTTTCTTCTATCCTGTCAGCTGTGGTGTATGAAACTATATGGGTTTTTCTGTTTTGCATAATAAATAAATATTCCAAATGGTCTTCAAGAAAGATTCTGCTGAGATTCAACATCAACATTAAAATGTTTAATATTCTTTTGAACATTTTAATCAAGCTTACTTGCAGTTCAAATAAGTTGCCACATAGCACAGGGAAAGAAAAGTCCAAAAGCAAATCTAAGATGAAAATTGATGCTGAAGTTAGAACATGTCAATAATTAAATTCTGAACCTTAAGTATGACAGTTTATTGTCTTTTTTTTTAAGCTTAAGAAACTACACATCCCATGTAGAGTTTGCAGTCAGTTATACTACTTTTACTGCCATCAGTTTTTTTCCCCTTTTCTTTACATCAGTATTCAACAAAATTTGTATATATGTATATATACATATGTATACAGATACAGATATAACTCTCTGGGAATATAGCAAGAGTATATAAAGCTACAGGGCCAATGATCTACAAGGCTGAACTCCTGTCTTGTAAGCAATAATATCATTGTTTCAGTAGTCACGTAAAACTAAGCTTGCCTTAGATAGTGAAGTAAGCAAAGAGACTCACACAGTGACCTCCATTTACTACTATCTGTAATCTCTACTACTCTGTGGTGATATCTGTAATATTAACTTAATAGGTTTGTATTACRTGTAATGATCTGGGATTCACACATTAGTTATTGTTGCTTTAGATGCCTTTAGTCTTTTTTATCATAAGTATTGTTGCTCCTGTCCATAAATGACAAACCTCAAAGGTTACTAACAAATGCAGTTTCTTCTTGCTTCCTTCTCTCTTGAACTGTCCTGAATTAAAATATATTGGATTAATTTCTGCTTTCCTCGTTCTTTGTTCTATTCCATCCCCAATAATCAAAAAAACCCTAAGAAAAAAACATGTAACTTCTGCCATGTTACTTAAGTGAATATGCAGCTGCGATTGACTTAGAAGGCAGCAGAATACTTGCAAGCAAACTAGCCTGAACAGCTATATATGGAAAAATAGACTTAATAGTGATAGGTTTTGAAAAGAGCGAATCTTGGCCAGATGAACTTGATTATTTGACAGTTACAGAATTGGTAATTAAAAGGAACACAGTAAGTGTCATATTTCTGAAATTAGGAACATGTGTTGCTCTTTGATTAAAACCTGGTTACAGACTGTTCGATCTAAGCCATTTCATATAGTAAGGTCCAAAGAGAAATAACTGTCTGCTAAATTTTAATGGGTGAAGTAAGAAGATGGAAAGAAATTTATTTACTGTGAAACAAAAAAGGTGAATAGGAGCTATGTGATGATATCAGGAAAAAATGAAGGCTAAATATCAAGAAAGAAGTACCAATTAGTGTCTTATCAATCTGTAAATAAATCTTTTTTTCTGTAAAGGTGATGATTCTTTGTCTATGGTAGAGAATTAATTTGTCGGTTTTATGTTGTGATACTGCATTGAAAGCTTTATCTAATTTGCTTCTTGCTATTCTGCCTCTCTCTCTTTCTCTCTCGTCATTGCTGATTTCCTGGGATTTGAATTATATTGTCCAAAGGAGTCCCTTTGGATTTTCCAAAGTTTTGTTTCATTTCTTTCTCCTTTGAGTTTTAAACTATATTTCTTCTTCTTCAGTCTTGAAGATATAATTTATGTTCTGAATCCTTCTAAACTTATTTTCCTGCCTTCCTATGTGGTTAGTATGCTGCCTAATTTAGTAGCATCTGTGATGTTCATCAACATGTTGTTTTCTTTGTCTTCTAGACCACTTACATCAGCCCATATGTCTTTGATATACTCTCAGACATTGTGGCTTAAAACATTGTTATTCACAGTTGCACATCATTTATGTGTCTTTAACTAGTTTTCTCATGGCAGTGTTCATGTCTAAATGATTTGGAAAAACAAAAATTCAAAAGGTGTACAGCTAATGTGTTTCTAAAATCTTTATATTGCATTAGTTTGAGCTTTTTCTTGTTGAATACAAATTTTTACAAGGAGGCAGACATCCTGCCCTGCCAAAGAGGATTTTTTTTCATTGTTTGGTGATCAGAGCAGCGAAAAATAGAAGCCAATAGTTCAGAGGATACTGTGATGATTATAGTAAATAATTATATCTTATTCGTTAGTACAGCATAGGCCCATACCTTGACCACATGTTGAAGCATAAAGGCAAAAGGCTTATGACTGGTGTAAATTTCAAAGCTGAATATAGAATTGTGACAATTTACGCCAGCTTCATTACCTGTTCAAAGTGCATCTCTCAAACTGAGAAGCACACTAGTACCCTACTACTATCCAGTCTTGAGTTACTCATTACAGTTCTGTTTCCTATTTTGTAAAACATTTTGTTTTAAAAGTATTTTACAATGTTTGTGCTGGAATGTTCTAGGTTTATTTTTCCATTTTGGAAATGTAAGTGTTACAGTGGAAATGTAAATTGGTAGATTCATATACACACACAAACAATGTGTGCATGCATATATATTAGAGAGAGAGGAGGAAATGAGGGATGGTCAAGTGAAGATCAGCTTGTTTGGTCTTCAAAAAACACAAATCAATTTCCTGTCCTGCCACACATTTTCTGAGTATTTTAGGTGAAGTCTCTTGGAAAGATTACCAAATTTCAGATGCCTTAAAGGTAGGTATTGTCACTAGAGGGAAGTCATGTAGGCTTCCTTTATATATGAAAGAGAAGTAGCCGGTTTAAGAGCACATCTTCAGTAGGTTAGATAAACAGTGCCCTGTTGCAGACTAGTCAGGAGCTCTCAGGAGTGCATAGTCTAGGTAGAAAGATACGAATGTTAGGAAAAATGTTAAAAGATAATAGTATTTTGACATAGCAAGTGTTTTTGCTTTATCTTTAAAATGAAAACCCACAAAAAATGAATTTTAAATAGCAAAAGCATCCAATGCCATGCTTGTAGCAGGAGTGAGTCAAAGTCCCTCAAAAGGGAATAGGCAGAAGCCTGTCATGATGTAGGGATCAGCTATTTAAAACTATTACTGTTTCTTCTTTAATCTTCTCTCTTGCTTCTCTTCACATCCCATTCTTCCATGTTACAATGAGTGACATAACATTTTTTTCTTTGTCCACTCTAATATTCCCTCCACCTATTCATTCATATTTAAATTTCCCCTGGTTTAATTTTGAAGCCTGAGATTTTTAGGTGACTGTGGCATCTTCAAAATGTTCTGACTATGACTCTGAGCAAAGTCATCTCCATAAGTTTCTATTCCCTAGTACTTGGAATCTACTTTTTTGGCAGTGCGGTGGCATGAGAGATTTTTCTTCTTGATCTCTGCTTTATATCTTAATAAAAGAGAATAAACTCTTTAATGTTATGCAAGCTTGAGAAATGTGCTTAATAATCTTTCCACCCTATGCTGCACTATTCATTAGGAGCCATCTGCTGAAGCAGTGATGTTAGGATTGTTTTGTAAAAGGAAAATTTGAGCAGGTTCAAATGCAGAGAGGGTCACAACAGGAAGTGTTACGTTTGAAAGATGGAGAAAGTAATCAAGAAGGTGATAGAGACAGTTAGAAAATAATAGGGACTCTTTSCTTTTCAGAATTCCAAATTCAAAATACAGAAAGTATATTTAACATACGCTGGGTGGAAGAGAGCACAGCGTGATGGTACCAAGAAGCAATGAGCTCCGCTTATCTCAGAACCCAGGCATGAGAACTGGTCAAGGTAGAAATTATTTTCTGTCTTAGCTGTATTTCATTGGAAAGTCATTGATTCAATAAACTTAAGGACATCTTCACAGCAGCTGATCAGGAAAGAACCACTCCTATCACTGATTTCATCATTCTGAGATGAATTTCCCTTTTAAGTGAAATAGAGATGGTCAGAAGAGGGTACCTGCTAAGTTTCTCTTTATGAGCAGTTGCCTGAAGGCATAATGGTGAAATGGAAAGATTACATGTCTGATATTTTTTTCAGTAATGTTCATTATCTATTTCTATAAATGCCAGAATATTTTTTTAATAAATAGTGGATCCTGTGAGCCCAGCCTGACTGACTACTGCTGATCTCGATCATCTTAGAATATTTCAGCTTCAGATCTCAGTTATGGGGAGGTGTAACTTCAGTGACAACTTGCATATAATGAGTCATTATAATTATTTTTCAGATACAGGTGAAAGAAAAGTCTTGCTTGTGAAACAAATCAGTCTGTCTCTTCCTGTTCATTGGGTTGGCATATGATGAAAAGTTGTAAAGATTGACCAGTTCTAAAGCATTGTTTGATTAACTGTGATCTTTGATTAGATAAAATAGAGTTCACAGAATCACAGACTCACAGAATGGTGAGGTTGGAAGGGACCTCTGGAGATCATCTAGTCCAAACTCCCTGCTCAAGTAGGGCCACCTAGGGCAGATTGCCCAGGATTGTGTCCAGATGGCTTTTGAATACCTCCACGGATAGAGACTCCACAACCTTGCTGGTCAACCTGTTCCAGTGCTCTGTCACCCTCACAGTAAAGAAGGTTTTCCTCACGTTCCGACGGAACTTCCTGTGGTTCAGTTTGTGCCCATTGCATCTCATCCTATCAGTGGGCACCACTGAGGAGAGTCTGGCCCCATCCTCTCTACATCCTCCCTTTAGGTATTTATACACATTGATAAGATCCCCTCTCAGTCTTCTCTTCTCCAGGCTGATGAGTCCCAGCTCTCTCAGCCTTTCTTCATATAGGAGATGCTCCAGTCCCTTAATCATCTTAGTAGCCCTTCGCTGGACTTGCTCTAGTAGCTGCATGTCTTTCTTGTACTSGGAAGCCCAGAACTTGACCCAGTACTCCAGATGTGGTCTCACCAGGGCTGAGCTGAGGGGGAGGATTATTTCCCTTGACCTGCTGTTCTTTTGCCCCACATCATTCTGGAAAGAAATATGAACAATGTTGCCTCTCCAAGCCATAAGACATTCCTGTTTCATTTTGGGTGGCATCTCCAATGGTAACTTCATCTATGAGAAAATTGGAGAAAAAATGGTTTCCAGATCTAAAGTCACCCAAACAACTCAATGAAAAAGAAGTAAAGATTACACATTCTAGTAATCTTTCTCTTTTTTTGCTATGTCATGGCAATCATTAAAGGAAATGGAGACAGCTTCACATAAACATCAATTTTTTAAAAAGGAAGTAGTAATTTTAATTCTTCGTTATATAGAGAGGGCAGTGTGAGCCTGGTTTTTCTATGTGGTGTATGATTGTATTGATCATAAGCTTGCTGGCTATCAGGGGTCTCTCTCTGCTTTTTAGGGGGGGAGGAAAGTCCTTTGTGTTATTCTAATTTAAAAGCAAATTCCAAAAATCCAGCTTTTTCATGAAACGTAATTTTTGTTTCTGACCAATAATTGCCAGAAACTGTCATAGTACCGTAACTACAGTATTCTGATTACTGTATATACTTCCATATGACTTATAGAGGATGCTCTCACATCAAAATGTTGATGTTAACTTTAAATCCCTGCAAAAATGAGATTTAGACTAGGTATGTTTGTTGTCTGGAAAATAACTGTGCTCTTGAAACAAAGATGAAATGCAAAAACTGATTAAGTAGAGCAATCAAAATATGCTTACTATAGGCAAAAGTTTTTATTGTCCCCGTTTTGAGAGGAGCTGTAATGAGATTTATAAAAGTTTACTGTCTGTCTTAAAGGCATTGGACCCAAGTTTTTTCTGGGTTTTCTAGGCATGAAGGAGATCTCCTTGGTTTACAGGGGCGTTGCCTCACAGGAGGTCCAAAGGATGACTTGGACATGTCTCAGCTATCAGCTTCTGTTCTGCAATAGCAGGCAGCCTGCAGCTATCACACTAAGGAAGAGCTAAAGTTTTGCCATCCCTATAAAGGCAGAATAAGACTTGTTGCAAGAGGCAGGTGGAGCCCTGTTCTCTTCCAAAGCAAGCCTTTTATATAGCGGCTTGGAGAGTTTGTGAAACCAAATTAACCTAACAGACTGTTATGAACTCTCTGTCCATTTTTTCTCACATAGCAGGGAAAAGTTGGTGTGTCCAGCTCAAACCATAGAATTTCACGGTACCTTGGAAAAACTCTTTTTGTGCTGCAGAAACGCAGCTTGACTGTTTAGTACCCATCAGACATTTTCCTTCCTGCCCTTATATCCCTCTGAGCAGGCCCTTAATCCCTCTGATTAGATAGTTTTGGCAACAGGGATTAAAGCACCTCTGTCTGATAGGAAGTTAATCCAGGACGGTGGTTACTTTTCCATCCCTGAAGTAATTTGGTGTTGTGCTCTCTTTAGGACTTAGCTTTTGGCTGCTGTCATGGGTAATCAGTGAAGGCCAGGATTCAGAGCTCACATTCGGTGTGCGTAGAGTTTGGTGTTATCCTGACAGACTGTGTATATACGATTCTTGGAATTAGCTGTGACAGCAAGATCATTCTGGCAGACAGTTCCTGTGGCATGTGTGTCATTATATTTGAAGGAAGACAGTGACATTTTATTTCCTGTTCATTGTACCTTTCCTTACGGAAGAGACCTTCCCTCCTTCAGCTGCTATTTTGTTTTCCAATCAAATATGCAGCCATATGCATTGTGAAGTCACTGGTAGTTTGTTCTTTTCATTTCTTTAAACCTAAGCTAAATTCTGTATGCCAAGCATGCCCTTTGGCAAGTAAATGAATGTAAAAAGAGGAAATGCAAAAGGTTTGCCATTATTTCCTTTTTCATCAGTCTCTAAAATTCCCTCCTGCAGATTACTTTATTTCATTTTGCTTTTTATAAGGCTGTGTTGTCTTGAGACATCCTTTAAGCAGCCACTCATGTCTGGCCTCCCTTGTGCATGCCCTCGGCAAGCAGATGCACTTGCTGCGTAACAGGCATCTGAACTTTGAATGTCATTGTTTGGTTTTAGGCTTTCAACAAGATTGCGAAGGGAGCACAGCGCTCCGCTGGGAAGCTCAGCGTTAGTATTTCGTCTAGCAGTGCAGTTAGCTAGATTATGAGTCTCCGTAAGTGCGAGGGTATTTATTTCAAATAACTCTGCGGTGTGGAAAGAGACTTCTGTATATTCTGCATTAGCAAGTCAAATGTATAGAAGCTGCTTGAAGAATGCAGGCAAATTATCAGATTTGAATTTCAGATCAACAGCTTTTTTTTATTGAAAAAATATTTTGGTAAACAAGGTGATAGCAAAATAGCAAAGCTGTCTTTTCCAGAAAGTTTTAGAGTTGTATGAGCTAGCTCATTCTCTTCTTTTTGAGCTAGTCAATAGTAAAGTTTTCTCAGGTTTAAGAGAGGAAAGAAAACTTTTCAGTGAGAGCCAAAGTTCTGTCTTTCTTAAACTAGTTTTAATTGGGAGGATTTCGGTTTGACTCAGTAGGCTTTGAGAAAAAAGTAGTGTATGTGAAAACCGAGTTTTAATCTTGATGAGACCTATCTCTGAATGAGTGCACAATGTATGTTCAGTGAGTGTTTATTGAAGAGTGACATTACTCTGACAGAGGTCTGAGTAGATCCATGTCATGGGAGTTATTTTTACCCAAAATGCATTAGATGTCAAATGTATATAGACAGAACATAATAAGGGAAAGTGGCATTATACTAAATAGTGTAAAAATGACTATTGCTATGAGTGCTCTGAGAAATACTGCACTTACCCTGCTTCAGTCATAGTTTGCCTGATTTAATCTTTTAAATCTCTGGGAGTTTTTATGCTCATTCCACTAGGTTAAGATAAAGCCCCAAAACTTTAAGAACTACTTTGATGGTGTAGCCATTTTTTGACCCTGTCGCTCTGCCTCTTTCTCCATCCCAAATCTGGAACCCTTATTATCAGAGTTTTGTATGCAGGTGTTAGCATATAGTCATTATGAGATTATTATTATTATTTTTTTTTTTTGCATAACTTGTAACAAGGTAGGGTCTTTTTTCAAAGATATAAAACTTCTCATATGACTCTTTTGCTTCTCCTTTATGTTTGGATGGGAAACAATCTTCTGGGATTAAAAACTATACAAAGATCTTAATTCTGTGGTAAACACAATGGTGACACTTCAAAGAAGATTCTAGAAAAAATATACAATTTCCAGAAGGAGCATGTAACTTCTCTTTTTGTTTCTGTGAGGAAACTGTAGTCCCTGGACAAAAGTGAAAGCTCGCCCTTCATGAGCACTCTCGTATTATACAGTAACGCTGATTCATGCTGTTGTCTTCATCTCCTTATTTTCTTCATTTCTTGTAGGGATCTCTCATTCACTGCTTTTTTATGTAYGCAAGCCTTTGGAATCTGTAAATGTTAAAATGTACTTAGTTTTCTGCAAATCAGGACATGACATATTTGATTTTAACTTAACTTCCTAAAAGCATTCATCATGAATGTTACATAAAACACAAATTGTTCAATAAAAAGATGGTTTCAACATGTGTGTCAAAAATGTTTTTATGTCATGAAAGTCATGAGCATTTTTAAATGTCAAAATACTGCAAAATATTTTTCCACAGCATTTTTTCCATAGAGTCAGAGTGATACTCTCCTTTCTCGTGATCATAATTTGAAAAAAWACAGAAAACAAAAAGACAAAGCTTCTGGTCTGGTTTTGATAAATACCTGTAATGTAATCATTACTTTCATACTCGCTATATCATCTGTATATAGCAAGTGTATACTCGGATATATCTGTTGCAATGGTTTCCAGACTTCTTCTTTGGGCCTTTCCTTCAGCTCATTTTCTGGGGATGTCTGGTGACTGGTGGTGCAGGTTAGCTTGGGCAGTCTGCTGTGGGCTTTTGCTTTGTCAGCTCTCTTGGTTGCCTCCTTCACCAAGGAGTGCCTAAACATCTTTTTGACAACTGAGTGCTGATCAGGGAGCATCAAGCACCCATTCAGCTGCTCCTCGGGGAGGGTCTATGTAACCAATAGGCAAGAGCGCAACAGAGGCAACTAACAAAGTCACAGCAGTTCTTGCAACAGGGGCACAATGAGGCCCTGAATCTCTGCTGAAGACTGATGGTAGTGCTTGGTATAGAAGCAGCATTTGATTTTGATCAGTTTTTTTCCATAACTGCTTCATGAATATTTTTACTTCTAAACACAGGTACCTATCACACAGTACTTTCACAAACTGTTGAAGCTACTAAACCTTTGATGCTTGGTTTTGGTAACCAGCTTGTATATTTTATAACTCCATTTTATTCTGTGCTGAAAATACCTTTTCTGTATCACTTTGCTACATTTTTTTCATTTTGATAGTAAATTCATTCTGCTTATGAAATGGAGAAAGTTCCACACTACCTAACTTTACTAAGGAGCTTTTAGTCAGGCCATCCAGGAAGACTGGAATGTTTTATCCAAGCACAGAGTTTGAATGAATCATCAAAACTGTAAGACTTGGGGGAAAAGAAAAAAAAGAGAGAAAGAAAGAAAGAGAGAGAGAGAGAGAAAGAAAGAGAGAGAAAGAAAGAAGGAAAGAAAGAAGGAAAGAAGGAAAAAAGGAAAGAAAGAAAAAAAATCACATCTTACAAAGCCCTTCTGAGCACTTTCTAAGTGGTGGATGATGTTCAGGATACCTGAATGCAGTCCTTGAAAAACAGGCACATGTGGTTTTTGACATGCTGTTCAATACAATCTGCAATTTTTTCTCCTCCTTYTAGCTCCATCTGTGAAAAAAAAACCTCTTAAATATGAGAGAGATGCTGTTCATCTCCTGGCTGTACTACTTTTTATGAAAAATGTCAAAGCACATTGCCAAAACATTAATGGCAAGATAAAATGCATCAACCTAATTCTGTAGAAGGAGAAAGATAAACCAAAGTACAGTTGAAGAGAAATCTTCATAAGAGTTTGAGACTGTAAGAATTTCTTCAGGGCAGCAAGGTGTTAAATCAGCTTTTTTCAGACAGCAGTCAGTAAGGTTCACAGAAAATATTAAAGGGGACATTATGTGGAAAAGAGTGGAAACAGATAAAGGAAGCTACAAAGTTGTTCTTTACAGAGTAAGGCTAGTGGGTGTTAATCCCCAGGAAATGCAGAGAAAACTAGGTACAGAGTAACATTTCTTTAGAATCCAAAGTAATCTTTTTGTAATAAGGATGCTCCTTTTTTCTCTGAACTTGATACAGATAGAGGTGTGAACTAATAAGTGTGTATCAACAAATTGTATTTGCTCAGAAATGAATATTTTTACATGTTTTTAATGTGTTCTAATTGAGTCCTAAGAGAGTCTTGGAGGAGCAATTTTAGATGGCTGAAGTCCGCCTCTCTTCCTTGGCTGAGAGTTCYCATGTTTTAACTCAGGTTATACTGTTTCTCTTACCTCCTATAAACAGAGTCCATACAAAACCAGATACTGTCAGTATCTTTGGGAATATGAATACATATTGGTATGGTATATACAGTTGCCGCAAAAGAAGGTGGGAGTGAAATAAATATGACAAGCCAGGCTTCCATAACTTTTTTTTTTTTAATTATTATTACTTTCCCACTTTATTGGTAGTTAGCATTTATTTTGAATAATAAACTGATACTAGATACCTATTTTTGTTGCAATCGAAGATGTTGGTTTTGGCAGGGACTCTTCCAAGTTTTCCTGTGGTGCCATGCAGTGCTCCTCAGAACCTGACTTTTAAACTTTGGGTAGTGTTCTAAATGTGGCTGGACTGTGTGTTTGGGCAGAGTCTTTCGTTTTCTGAGGTATTTGGGTCCAATTTCTGGGTGTTTTCATAAATTTCATGAGTACCTAGTGCATTGGGTGGTACTCTTTCAGAAACTGAAATGAGCTCATAAGTTTGTAAGCCATCTGCCCAATGTTTGTGTTACACTTTGTGTACTATAAAGCCTAACAAGGGTAATCCATTAAAAAACTTCTGGGTATAAGTTTACACYGAAAAAGCATCTTTGTTGTCACTAGTATTGAAAGCCACTAGCTGCAGAGTCCCAGTGCAGCAATTTACAAAGCGTTTTGAAAAGTAGTCTTGACTGAAGAGTTTTAAAAGCAATTCTAGGCTCTAAACTTGGTCCTGGATCATGTGCTTTGGAGTGACAGTAGAAAAAGATGGCATATTTGATTTAGACAGGAGCTTGTATATGAGTGCACGATTTTCTTACAGTGTTTAAGATCTGCCTAATATATTGACTTTACTGGCAAGGGTATATTCTGCCTTCTGAGAACATATCCAAATCCCAAGTTCTTTTTTATGTTTAAAGAGGAGTCTGATTCTAGAAAGGAAGTTTGTTTTTTCAATTCCATATATATTTGCTATGTGATTTCTATTACAATATGCTGATCAAATTCACCTCAATTCTTCCTTTAGTACTAATGCTATACTTTAATTTTAAAAGAGTGAATTTTACTTTTCCTTAAGTTTACTGTCTTTGAGACAGAAAGCTGAACAGAGTAGTATGTAACTGCTTTTACCTTATTTCTGTAATGGTATCTGTATTTCTCTCTCTGGCTGTTACCTTTCTGTTGCTACTTTTAGAAGTCTTTATTTTGGGTAAAATTCAGATAGTCTTTCATTTTTCACCCCAAAAAATTTACAGAAATGTCAAAATAGTATTAGTAATGGTTCTGGCTGGCTATGTCTCCACATGCAGATCTCAGTGCTGATTATCCCTGATGACAGCAGGTTTCATTAAAAATCAGAGATCAGCAGGGTTTATAGCTGGGTAAGATCTCCTATGTGGCTCTAGATGAAAGCACTACAGTACTTCACCAATACAGCCACTAAATCAAAATTATTTAATTTTTAGCATGATAATGAAATGATTTCTCTTTTACCAGACTGGTGGAGAAGGTAGAGGGAACAAGCATTTCTTTTTTCAATTGTAAATATGAGATTTGAATTCAGTGACTTGATTTTGAATTACTGATTTTTAATGAAAAACTGAAAAGCATGAACAGAAGTTGATTTTCTTCCCAAAACAACATTTTTCAAAAAAAAAAGAAAAGTTTAAGATTAAAAACTAAATCTATCTACGTGTCAGAATTTGCTGATGATATCATTATGTTTTCAGTGGTATTTGTCATTTTTAACCTGAACTATATTTGCTGTGGAAGTGAATGCATCTTGTAGGAAATCCTAGGAAAACCCAAATAATTGTTTTTCAGGATGTAAATCTTCAGAAATCTCCTGGGACTTGCATTCTATTTGTTCAACTTTGCTTTTGATTTTTGGATGCAACAAAAGATGATTTGGCTTTGTCAGAGCTATGCCAATCAATATTATAGATAAAGTTGTTATTTAAAATGATGTTCTTCAAAATGTATTCTTTTTCTCAATTTATGAACTCATTCATCCTCTAATGCTATGGAGAGTTTTGCCAGGCAGGACATTCAACATTCATTATATCATCCAAAGTGATTCACAGCAACCCATACTTCTGGGTGTAGCTCTGCTTCTTTGATTCAGATTGTTCTAGAAAAACTAAAAGTCTTGGAAATTTTTGTGAGCTGAAAACTGGTGAAGCTGAAACTTTTCCTCTTACATCACATTCCTCATAAATGCAGTTCTGCAATACAAGAGCAATACAAGGCTAAACATTCTGGTGTTTAGGTAACAGAATAATAAGTTAATAGACCAGAGGTAGCACTGAGGCTATGCATTTTAGTTTGGTTTTTGGTTTGTTTGTATGTATTAATGGAAGTACAATACAGGTTTAAAATTGGAAGTGCAGGTATTGTGGCAGGTGTTTGGGTGCGAGTGGGCACCTGAGGATTTTGAGTCAGAAGGTCAGAAGAGAGAGCACAGGGTGGGAGGCAGTAGCACCAGATCCCCCAAACCTGCAGCGTGCGCAGCTGAGGGCAGCCCTCTTTGGCCTCCACCCTCCTTGGGAGCCCAACAGCTTTCTGTGCCACATCTGCCCTTTCAGCAACAGCTGTTTAGGGCTAGCTCAGCCTCTGTGGCTCTGCCCATCACTGCATTTGGAGGGTGTCCGTTCCCCCTCCGCCTTGAGAGGTGCCATCGTCCCACATCTGGTAGCTTTGGCCTGTTGGCTCCTCGCCCAATGCCTGAGCCTGCGGGTTTTCTGCTACTGAGCAGGGTCGCCACTGGAACAGGCCCATCATCAGGAGGATAAAGCTAACTTGTCTCGTGGCAGTCTGAGCCCAACTCGGGTTCACTGCTAACAGGTGAGCAGCCCAGCGTTTGGTGAATTCTGCTTTACAGTGATAGGAAACAGCAACATGGACTGAAACAACTTTGCTCTGCTCTGGGCTGCTGCTGCCAGGCAGTTTCCTCTATGGTAGCTTTTCTGACATCTTTTGCTTACAGCCCAGAAGGTCAGAAGACCTTGAGGCTGCACCAACGTGGTCTGTATTCCCACTGAGAATCAAGACCAAGTGTACTTTTGCCCTTTTGCTTCACAGGAGGCTTGTGTCCTCCCTGAGCTGGCCTCAGGGCATCTCAGGTGGGGAAGATTTGACATGTCACCACATGTTGGCTGGCAACCCTCTGTGAGGCGAGGGGCATGAGGTGCAGCGTGTCACAGTGGCTGGCTGCCTGTGGTGCAGACGGCTGGTGGCCCCAGTGTGTTGGTGCTCCACGCGGGATGAGGTGGCTGGAGAGAGCAGTGCTGTGCGTGGGGAGTCCCGCCAGGACGAGGAGACGGGGAGCACCCGAGGTGAGGACCTGCCTTGGCTCCCAGGGCGCAGGCTGCCCTTGTGGCATGAGCCAGGGGTGCTGGCAGTCTGCTGGGCTCTGTGTGCTGAAGTTCAGGCCTTGAGTTACTGAAGCTCTTGCCAGGCTCTCCAGGCAGGGTCCTGATGTATGTCCAGACGGACTGGAGCGTTTCTCAGCAGTCCCACTTAACCTGGTTTTAAGAACAGTTAACTATAGCAGATAGAGAGTAATGCTTGAAACACTAGAAATTCTTAATTGAAATCTCATGATCTTTGAAACAATGCACACTTTTCAAAGGAGAGCCCTAAAACCAATACAGCTTTTGTTCTTTGTGCATCAGTTTTCGTAATGCATAATGGATGAGCCCTTAGTTTCTGCTTATGTTCTGTGTTTTTCTCTTTAGAGTTTTAATTACGGTTTATGTTGTTTTAATTATTAGAACGTCATGTTATGAAACTGATGTACCAATTATATTTCTTCAGGCATCGAAGATGTTGCCAACAGAAGAGTGAAACTTCGAAATTTATTTAAAAAAGAAAAAAAGATTGCAAAAAGGATTTGTGATTAGAAGAAATGAGCATAATGTGTAGAGCAAAAATATGTTCTTTTGGTTATAAAATGCTCTTAATTGTCATTTTAAAAGCGTTTGGAATAGGATTGCATATGTTTGTGTATCCGAGGAAAAGGGAAAGATTGTATTTAAATTCCATAAGTGTTAAAATATGAAACATTTTGTTGTTATATGTTGGTGTGTGGAAACCTTAGATCCTTTTCCACAATACGAACATATGCTCTTGTATGTACAAATAATGGTTATTATGTATAATAATGGTTARTAACCATTATGGTAATAATGGTTATAGGAATGGTTATTTTTAATTAACAAACCTAAGGTATAAGGGAAATGTCTAAGGTATAAGGGAAACGTCTTTGTTTCTTCTTTTTGAAGATTTCTTCTCCAGGCTTTGAGACAGTAGTTCAGCCTTTCTGGCTGCTTCTTGTAAGAGAAAATCAGTACTAATTGGAAGCAGTGGGGTGTGAGTGGAACTAGTAGAGGTAAATGCTCTCCAAATTATCCAGCAGGACTTTGAGACCTTGGCTCAGTAACTGAATTGAAGTAAATATTCCTGCAGAGGATGGTGCTGCCTTTGTGCTGCTACTGTTTCATCTCTGGCAGATGGGGTGGGGACAAAATTAGACATGCTGAAAGTAGCAGCATAGTTATTTTGCTGCAGAAAAATTTCTGAAAGATTGACAGAGGTCAGTGTRCTGACAGAATGTAAGGTTGTTAGACTTTCAGTGAAATACTAGGGACAGGACGAGCATATCTGTTGTGAGCAGACTGCCTTCTGAAATCTAGACAATCATATTAGTCTCTAATGGGCCTAAATGGAGTACTTTCAGAAAATTGTGTATATGAATACATGCACATTTAAGGCATTCCACTGCTAAACACCCAACCCTGAAATACTGAGTTTTCAAAGTTAGGTATCTAAGCCCATACTTAGACATCTCAGTAGGGATGGTTGATTTTCTGACGTATTGAACACTTGCAACTCCCACTTTGAAACATGTGCTTTGTTTGCTTTGTTGCATTCTTTTCCCTGGAAGGTCATTAGCTACAGGTTAGGACAGTAAAATAAATATCATATAGTCACATCAGTAAGTAAAAGTACTTAGTTGCTGGGGATGGGTTTTTTGTAACTAGGGATTTCTGATGGAAAAATTTGTCTACTGGGTTTTTTTCTGCCTTGCCGTAACGTCAAACTAACATAATGCTGCTTTCTGATAAGAGTATCCATCTAAGTATACAAACAGTAAAATAACATTTTCTGCTGCTACCAGAATAGCTTATACTCATCTAAGTTGATGACAGGAATTTGATTGTATTAAATCCTAGGTGAAGAACTATCTCTAGATACAGAAAATTTTGTATATGTAAAGATTAATTTATGCATTTTATCTATTTATTTGTATTTTTATTAAATGTAAATGGAAGTACTGATTCAGGTTTTTTTCAGTCTTTCAGAAACACTCAAAGACATCCATAAATACCCCCAAACATATGGAATTATGTAATAATTTATATATAAGTATAACTGAATACAAGTTAATTGCCAGATGCCTCAGAAAAAATTATTTGATTWTTTCCCTATGAACAAAGGAAAAATGTAAGGCTCTGTGCTATATCTGGAAAGCCAGTCCTGTGAATGAGGATCTGCACAATAAAGATTTGAGAACATTTTCAAAAGATTGACTTGGTGACCTTAAAAAGTTACCACTCCATAGCTGAGGCAGATCACTGTTAATGAAATGAAGAAGCCCGCACCAGGTTCTCACAGTTACTTTCTGTCAGCGAGAGATGGGCACATCCTTGGGTGCGCTGTCGGATCTCTTGCAATCATCTGAATGTAACCTAAAGTGAAGGTTGTTTTGGGTGTTTATGAAGGTAATCTTGAAGACAGGGCCCAATTTGCTAAAGATAGCTTTTGTTTCTTCTTTTAGATGAAAGAAGCTTCCAAATGTGAATTTTGGTCTCTTTTTTCTTCTGGTGCTTGTAGAATTCAAAGTTTTTCAGTAAGTGCATTTAAAGCCATAGCAGTGGTTGCTGGAGCTTACACAGATTATTTTCTGCAGAGCGAAGTGATACTTTTAGCTTTCACTCATCAACATCTCTTCATCCATTGTTATCTTGAAAATTGTGTTGGGAGCCTAGAAATGCCTTAACAATATTCATAAGCTTATCTTCTCAATAGAGAAGGACATTTTTATCTTTATTTTTAATCAAGTCGTTAGCRTGAAACTCAAAGATGTAATCATACCAGACTGGAATTGGGGTCAKGCCGTAGGCTAGCTTAATAGGAGGCTTCATGGCATGATGATGTATAGCCATTTCACAACAATGCCTTTAACTCAATATGTCTGCCCTTTAATTACATTTTAAATCTCACTTGAAAAGTTTTTATCATTATGTAAATTGCTCTGTAAATGCTCCCATTCTAAGACCCAATAAAAGTTCCGCTTATGCACTGGAAGAACAAATTATTTAAAAGTTTGATGGAAGGGCAGAGAGCTTCTTTCCCCTTCTTTTTCGTTGTAACTGATCTTGGTTATGTTAGCTAGGGTAGTCTATATAATAACAAAAATATATATTTACTCRCAGTTAGATTCATAGTATTAGTGGTTCTTCAGAATATATGTTTATTTTCCAGCTACACTTTTCTTTCTTCCAAACCATAGAACTGTATTAAAAATGGATTTCTGTGCATAAAGGTATATATTTTGTTGTACAAAATAGTTCCCAAAATCTTATCTGAATTGGTTGTATTTTGAACTGAAAATAAATCTAGTTGTTAGAAGAGCTGTTACATTTTAAAAGGGGAACTCCAGTGGGTCCAGTAGTGTCTCTCAAACCAGAAGAAATATTTTTCAGTGTGTTGTTCCATCACTGATCTAAAACACTGCATTTGCAACATAGAACTAGTGGTTTCTTTTATATATATATATATATGGTTTCAGTTTAAATACTGTGAAGGTAATGATCAGATCACAAGGATGGATTGTCATAAAGAGTGCAGTGCAAACTGTCCTATTCTTGCCAGAAGAAAAAGAAATAGATCAAATGCATCTTGCACTAAGGCTTACCACTCATGTACTTAAAATGCATTGGACTATCTGTGCTGTAGCCATTAATTCAAGTTCTCCAGAAATGTGTCACCACAAACCATTACAGCTAGCAGCTAGAAGAATAAGCCCTGATCCTGAAAGAGGTGTGTATGCACAGACCTTTGTGCCTTCCAAGGATACTGGAGACTTCAGGGACACTAAAAAAACTTCTCAAATCCTCTGAACCCTCACACAGAGTTTAGTGCTTCAGGCAAAATTAGAGATTCACAGGAATTTAGACATGTAACTAAGTGAAGGCATGTAGGTTGTTTAGTTTGACATCAGGTCCCTCAGGTGCCTATGCTGTGCTGGACAGAGTTGCAAAATGGTCCTACAGACTAGTGGCTCCAGTTCCTATATCTGTAGAAGCCATCAAGAGGTAAAAAGACATTAAAGGGGGAACCTTTTCTGGTTATACCAACTCAGCTTCCCTGTTGGTAGAACTTTGCAGGCTATGTCAGGGCCTTAGTGCCTTAGAGCCTTTCCGTCCCCGTTAAGTCTAGGGAACAGAAGGATATTCTTTATAATTGTCCTTTGCTCAGTAGTAGTGTTACAAGCAAAATGAAAAAAATAATTCTGATTTGAAACAGTAAGTTTGTATGTTCTGCCTTCTCCAGGCACCTGAAATGATGTTTAGTCAATCAGAATGCAAGATAAAAATGAAAGGAAGCATGCATTCTTAGTTTATTGTTTTTGAGATCACCACAAAAGAGCATAAAAAATAAGCTTTCACTCACAGAAGGTTGTATGTTAAAGAGAGAAAAGGAGGAAGGAAGGAAGGAAGGACAGATAAAGAGAGCAAGGAAGGAAAGGAGGAAAAGAAGGGAAGGAAGGAAGGCAAAGAAAGGAAGAAAGGGGAAGGAAGGAAAAGGGAGAAAGAAAGGGAAAAAGAAAAGAAAGTAAAAGGAAGAAAGGAAAAGGAAGGAAGGGAAAGAAAAAGGAAAAAAGGAAGAAAAGGAAGGAAGGAATGGAGACAAGGAAGGCAAAGAAAGGAAGAAAGAAAAGGAAGGAAGAAAAAGATAAGAGGAAGAAAAATGAAGGAAAGGAGGAAAGAAGGAGGAAAGGGAAGGGAAATAAAGGGAGAGAAAGAAGACAGTAAGGATAGCAGGAAAGAATAACGAATAATGGAAAAAGGTGTGATTGCATAATTCACGCCTGTTCACTCAGCATGAGAAATTTATATATACAAGCTTCTAATTTAAGCTATTTACAGTGTTTAGTTGTTTTTCATAAATCATTTAGAAAAAATGTTCTAGTAGTACCAATATTAAGAGGCCAGTTAATTCAGCTGACTACAGTGATAGGATCTTAGTTTTGTTTTGAGTAATTCTGTGATAGTTTTTCAAGCTATTTCAGTATTGATATCATAGAACTTCAGTACTCTAYGGTATAGTTCGTCTGAGGTATGTAAATAGCCATACAGGTATGATTTTCAGATTGTTTGAGTACATGTATGTAATTATGCAGGCTGACTTTACTTTTTTAATTACTACCAGTAAAGATCTTTTTTTCTTTCTTCTTTTCTTTCTTCTTTAATCAGGTGGTACTGTCTTTAATTTTCAGATCCATCTTGCCCTAATTAATTCCATTTATTTCATTAATATGTTAACTTTGTGCATTACCTAGAAAATGTAAAATGCTTCACTGGAAATGAAAAGCACAATTCCAAGGATAGAATTCAGTTTGTAGAGGTGGATTTAAGTGCTTTAATTTCTTAAATTATTACATAATTAATTTTGTTTCTACCTTGCATAAAAGATAAATGTTTTGTCAGCTGTGCTGCATTAATTTTCATGTCCAAGTCTGACTCGTGTAGTCCAACTAGTGTAACTAATTACTTCTTTCAAGGACTTTATTTTATTTCCAATCTTTTATTAAGGAAAATGAAGTAGAATAAGCCACACACATTACCAATCCCCCTGTGATGAACTGTCAAAAATCATGGCAGATTTTGCCATGTGTCATGGCAAGATGACACAAATAAAATGTCCTTTATACATCATGCCTATATGTATTGCTTGTGGGATAAGGAGATATTGACACTGATTAGTTAATTATTTCTGATAAAGTATCCCAGACCATGCTGAATTCTTATAAGAATAACTCTGCTATGTGGAGGCTGACAAGACTTTCAGTGCACTGGGTTTTGCGGAGATGGCTCAGCTGTGTTTTACAGGGTTCTGTGTGAGATAAAACATATGGTGCCACAGGTGAATTTCTTTTACCTACCAAAAAGATCAGGAAGAGAAGTTAAGGCAGTGAGAATGTGTACTTTTATGAAGAATGCTAAACAGTTCCAAGTGAGAGAGCTGGGTTTGACAGGGAAGAAATATATTCATCCCCTAGCTTTATGGCAATATTGGGGTTACTATCTTGCAGCTATCCTATACCTCTCCCCTGAAATCATGCATAGAGGTTTCAAGGGCACAGGAAAAAAGGACAAATTTCCTCTCCCTGTTTTGCCCCAGAAGATTCATCGTTCCTCTCAAGACAAGTTTATTTAATCTCTTTATCATTTTTAGTTCTGTTACTGAAATCCTAATGACTTTCAAATCTGTTTCAACATCAAGGAAGAATACACAATGTAAGCTAGTCATTGTGTCATTTATGAAAAAAGTCTTCTAACCTTTGATATAAAACTGAGTTCTGTCTAGATTGAACAGAATTATTCCATAGTGTAAATACTATATAGATCTATTCTGTAGAGTAAATGCACCTTTCTAAGTGTGTAGAAACTTGTTGTAAATATTCAGCAAGGTGCCTATGATCAAACATTTTACTGCATTTCAAGATCTAACTCTAGAGTTCATTTTAATAAAGGAGGATTTTGCTATACAATTTTTAGGCAAATCTGCCATTGATTGGGGTGGCAGTTCGGCTCACTCTAAGGACTAAACTGTGCTCAAATGAAATGGAGACTTGAATATTAACTTATGCTAATAATCCATACTCATTGATGTGTTACTATAGCCAATGTATTTTTTTGTGATTCATGTTTTATTTTGCTGCCTGCTCTTTTTAAGAGACCGTATTTCCTCGCAGCACAAGTAATAACCGCTAAATAAATACCGCAAAAATGCAGTATACAGAGTCAAAATCTAATTGTAACTCACATCATTTCAGTAGAATTATACTGGGATTGATTTTCATCCTCTGCAGTTCCTACCTAAGTTTGGACGTGTTGGAAAAGATAAAAATGCTACAAATATGCTGTATTTAGTCTATATTCTGTCTCTTGGTATGATGTGTAATGCCAGTATAATTTCACAGACATCTTAGCCATTTGTAAGATGAAATGGATTCTCACCCTTTATCCTTGTCAAGAAAAAGAATCTAGTTCATATTGATCTTTCACTCGTATTTTTGAAACATGGGAATTACTTATTTCAGAAGACAAGTGCAGGTGTATAGATCTTTGTTTTGCCTGCGCTCTGCTTCCCGTGGGCCTTGAGGGAGTCCCAAAGGAGAGACGGGAAAGGCACCAACCACAATGATGTAGCTGCCGTTGTTGTTGTCGTGCCGCTTTGTCCCTCAGCATCAGTCTGCTGCGTAGCTGCAATAAGCTACTTTTAGGAGCATTAGAGAATACACAGTTTACGACAGTAGTTTGGAGTAAGGAAAATGAGGACTTGAATAATAAGCTTGTGCTAAGAGTACTTCACTTTTCACATGTTTGTTGCCCCGTTAATGATACTAGATGTCCCATTTGATACTAGATAGCAGTCTGAAATAAAAAGAATATGGCTTGATTTTATCATCAGAAATGTGTATGTGTGAGGAGAAAAGCAGGGAATGTGCAGACTATGAGACAGTTTTGTAAAGGCAAGAAAAATGTGAAAGTGAATTTTTGTAAAATTCTGTGTTATGAAGTGCCAAGAAGGCATTGATTTGACAGTTTCCTGTTACAAAGAGGTATTTGACATACATATTTCATGGCGCATGTTGTTCTTGCTGAGGAAGAGACAATTGTCTCCAAGGCCACCCTAAAAATTAAGAATTTTGTGGACTAGGAACTGCATATGATAATTTTTTCTGAGCGATGGATTTATCTGTGTTAAATGTGAAAGGACTGTAAAGATATAAAGACACTAAAAGTGAACTTTTTTACAGTGAAATTTATCCTTTCCTGAATAYTAATTTGGCTATGTTCATCACTTTTGGTTTATTTAACTGAAAGACTGACATTATTAAAGTCTTCAAATACATACACAGGGAGAAAGAAATTGGATAATAGAGTATTCTTTAGTGAAGAAAATGAAAATAAAATACTGCACCTGGAAGATGAAGCTAGAAAAATTTAGACTTGAAATCAAGTACAAATTTTCAAGAAATGGCATTTAAACCTAGAATATTTAATCCATGATTCAGTGCCTTATTAATGGCATTTTAAAAATCAAAATAGGCTGTTTCTCTGAAACATACATTCTGGAAAATTCTGTTTGCCTTTATAATCTAGGACTTTTCATAAAAGTGGTTTTGTATACTCTTTGAGGATGGGAACATACATGTGTGTTTATATAAATGTACACATTTATCACCCATGTAATACTCAGCCAGCTTTCCCTAAACTCCCTAGCACATATAAATACCTCCTGATTGTCAGTCACAACGTAYTTTTTTGTCTCCTTTGAAGAACCGTATGAATTCTTTGTCTTTCTGTTGAGGGCTGAATCTTGTTTTTCCCAAATTTATATCCATATTAGAGACAAGTCTTCTACAAAAAAAAAGAAAAACAAAAACTTCCTTTCCTTTCTTCTCGCTTAAAATAGGCACAAATTTACTATGGGTCCTAAGAGACTCTTAGCTCTCATTCCCTAAAAATTCCCAGCCTGTGTGTCAGGTCATATGATGAAATCTGCATTCTCCGCTCTTRGATTGGGACTGCCCTTGCTACATTAGTGCCTGTGCTAACAAAAAAGCTTCATTTTTATGAGTATTTAACATACATAACTAAATACAATTTTTATAGTACAGTTGCATTCTGCAGGATGACTACTGGTACRTTCCAAACCTATTCCGAACTACTTTAGTGCTAGGATGATCACAGCTAAAGTAAGATACTTGGATGAGAACTCCTACTACTGTCCTGCCCTGTTCTGTACATTCCTAACCTCTTACAAAATTTCTCCAAATACAGTGCTAGTAGTTGCTGTGAGAGGAACAGGTATCCAGCAAAGTACTGCAAATAACATTTGGAACAGCAGTAGGTAGACAGGGAAAATCTAGACATGATTCAGTGCAGCTAACATTGCTCTTAAAACATCAAATAAAACCAATTCAATTAGGAACACACTAAATAGGCAAGGTGTGCACTTCCCTCCTGCAAAGTCATCCTTCTTCAAAAGAAAATTAGAACCAGTTCCCACTAGGGCCTGTCCATGATGCTCAGCAAGCCCTGGGTCTTGCTCTCGAATGCCATAAATCACTTCCCTTTTCACACATTGTCGCCAGCGCTCCCATTCCAGCAAGCAAGAGACCAGAGCCAGAAATGTTAGTGCCCAAGCTCCCCACAAGAAAATGCAAAGCTTTATTCACTAGGTCAGTGCACTTCTTTGTTTGAAAGTAATAGTATTTTTGGGCATGCATGGCTACATATAGAGTGTGTGTGTGCTAATGTACGTATGTGCTTAAATTATTATTATTTTTTAATCTTATTTAAAGAGCTGTATTCAGCCACGGTTCTGTGCAGAATGAATCTGTAACCTTGTGGAGCTGGAGCACACAAATGTCTCAGAGAAGGGCAGCCGCCACACAAAGGCCCCATTGAGTGTGTGGGCAGATAGGAATGCCGGTACCCGGCAGCTCTCGAAAGAATGTTCTTTTGGCAGGAGCAGCCTTGCTAAAAATGAGGGGGAAAGATGAATTCAGAATGTAGCTGGCCTGCAATTACAAAATGATAAGAAAAGTTGGCTGTTCAACACGAGCTGCCAATTGCATATTCTGGGGCCTTGCTATTCTCAGTCCCTCCTACAGCCATGGCCCTGACCAGTGTTTTGATATAGCACAAAGTGGCTGTTTATTGCTACTGAGGGCTGAGGCCCGTGGTCTGAAATGCAGTCTGTCAACAGAATGTAAGTGAATTTGGCATTTTAAAGCTCTGCTGCTGCAGAAGCTTAGTTTTCTTGGAGTTACCATGCAGCAGGACCGGTGTTGCAGTCCCCAGTTCAAACTGAAAATGTTGCACAGGAAGACGTATCACGTGAAGGTCAGCCTTACCTGAGATCCTGAGGGTGGTTTTTTTTCTTGTCAGCACAGTAAATATGGCTTGTCCTTGCATATTGGTTGCCTATCAAAGGCTAGACTTTTAACTTCTTAAATTTAGTTCAGAATGCTCTGTATGGAAAAAAAAAGGCATTATTTGAGGAAAATGGCCTTCACATTAAAGTGAAGTATGGCTGTATGTACAGTATACGTTATTGTCATCAAAAGAGTAATCAACATCTGTGTTAACTCTGTGTTGCACTGTGGATTTTTTCACTCTTTTGGGAAGTGATAGTTTCTATGATTTCGTAAGAAATCACATTTATTGTTTTCTATTGCTTCCGTAGGATCTTCAGGCAGAAATTGATGCTCATACTGACATCTTCCACAACCTGGATGAAAACGGGCAGAAAATCCTAAGATCCTTGGAAGGCTCTGATGATGCAGCCTTGTTGCAGCGACAGCTGGATAACATGAACTTCAGATGGAGTGAGCTTAGGAAAAAATCTCTAAACATTAGGTAGGACCCAAATGAAAAGTGAAAGCGCAATTGGTGTGTAAGATGGAATAGTGCCTTTTTCCAGTGTAAGGGTTTAATTTTGTTTCTGATAGTGCTATTTTTATGCATTTTGAAATGACTTGTGCTATTTTGAATGTTGGTTTAATTTTGTAAGAAAGATTAGCTTTTTTGGTGTGGAAATGATAGTAGAGGATTAGGATTTGAGGCATATGATGAAGTTTTATAATTACAGAAGGAGAGATTAGCATGTTTAAACAGTAACTCTACCCTCTGTAAATGTAGGCTTTTTCTAGAGATGGGTATGACTTATAAATGAGTCACAAAAGCAAGTGATTAAACAACCTATATTTATGGTAAGCATTATTTCTAACGCTGCTATTTTCAGTGCAAAACTAAGAATAGCCTTGCAAATGAGAAGATGTATTATTTAAGATTTTGGCTTTTGTCGGGAGAGTGGGCAGAATTCCCGACTAAAATCCAAGGGTAAAAAGAAATCCGTAGGTGTCATGAGAGAAAAACTTCTCCTTGCAAGGAAAAATATAATAAATTGTAATGTTACAAAAGATGAAGTGAAGGTACAGGCTTCAATGGGCTGAAGATTTATTTTCAGAAGAAACTGTACAGGAAGCTTTTCTTCAAAAATATGTCCTTTACAATAGACAGCCCAGCTCCATTGCATTCAGTCTCAAGCATTTTTTCATTTGCTTTCTTGCTGTATGTTGGTGGTAGTTCAGAGGGCAGCAAAAGGCAGGAGTGTTTTTCAAAGTAATGTATGAAATATTAGCTTTTTTCAGCTCAGGCCCTGAGGGAGGTCAGTCTGTGTAATGACAAAAGCCATCTTCATAACATCAATCATTAAAAATAAATGAAGACTGTGAGACTGAAAAGATATTAGTAGCTAAAGAAAAAAAGAAGACACACTCCTCCTTTTTTTCTGAGGAGCAAAAGAAAAGGGATATAACCCTTCAAAGTCTCTCTGAGATTTTTTTTCTTCAGATGCCTTTTACCCATGAACTTACCAAAATAAAAAGATGTYTGAGAAGAGAGAAACAGCAAGTTGAACAAATATCAGTAACTGAATATATGGGAGTTTCTGTATTTCAGTTTTTGCAGTTCATTGTATTGCTGTCATTAATCAAGTCAAAGATAATAACCCTTGCTTTCGGTAAAAGGTTCAAGATGTTCAACAACATATTGATCAGGATAAGAAACAGGCCGTATCTTTTAAAACATTCAATTTAAATATTATTGGCCACCTAACCAGATGAATAAGCTATTCTCAGTCACTAGGAGCTATTTCTTTTCATCACGCAATATGGCACAGATTTCATCATGAGCAATGCTCACGCAGAAGAGGTATAAAAGCAGAAATATTAGATGTCCCACCCGTCCCACTTTATCTTCACTAAACAAGCCTCTTTATTTTTCTTAAGTTTTAGACTGCTGGAGCAAAAAACCCATGCTCTTGCTCAGTTTAGGTGAGGCATTCTTTTCTAAATCCAGTGCACTTCAATTAGATAAAAGAAATGGTAGATATCAAGAGAAGACAAGTTCACTTCCACTGCCACCCTTTTTTCATTCTGATTAGTCAACAAAAAGTGTTAACAAACACTTTCTTTGTTTTAAAGAATTCATTTTTAAAACTGTCTTCATATTATCTGTTTTGCCTACAGATGCTTGAACAAAACTATATGTATATGACAGTGTGTGTATAATGTACATGACTGTACACGCATATATACATATATTCACAAAGCTGAAGGAAGGGCAGAACAAGATGGGTTCTGGGGGAACCATTTGCCAAGCTGAGGAAGGTCAGAGCGGAGCAGTAGTAGTGAAGCCTCTTGCTATCTCTGGGTGCTAAGCTCTCCGCTTCTTACAGCAGGGCTGTGGAAGAAATGATGACCCTGGTGTTCGCCCCTAGTTGCTGACCTTGTTTGGAGGGGGTGGAAGTTTGCATATGGGGCGATTAATGTGGGAGACGGGAGTTAACTTGATACAAAGACCTGACCCCTTCRCTATGTCTCCTCCAAAAACTCTGGATGCCTGTGCTCCTTGCTCTTGCTGTTTGTTCTGCAGCCACTCCACCACCGCCCTGCTCCCCCTGCGGCTTTCCAGGGCAGCCCGTGACTTGGGCAGCCTGCAGCCTTGGTGTAAGAGATTGGATATTGCTGGGTCCATAGACTATTTCAAAGAAATACAGCTGGCCTTGCCCGCAGCGATTCCTTGTTTCCATATCTAACCGAGTAGTAAGGTCCGCAAAGCAGTGGGTCCGTGTTCATCGCATTTCTTTATAGCCCATTCTATATGAAGTATAGAAGTAGGATTTTCACTATCAGAAAATATGTGACTTTATACTCAGTCTCTGAAAGTGCAGAGTAATGGTATATAAACAAAGCCGGAAGTTAGAAAAGAATGTGTTAAAAATCTATTTTTATTTGCTACAACATTTTGATATTTTGCTGTTATATAATACTGCTTTTGGTTTGAATTACTAAGAGAAGTTCTTAAGATACCTGAAAATGAATTAGGAATTTCTTCCCAACCAGCAACTAAATAAAAGTGGCATTTTTTGTATGTCTTCATAAGTCTAGGAAGAGAAGATTTTAGTATGCTTCATCTATGACATAAGCAAAGGTGAAGATTTGATCAATCCAGAGATGTTTCAATCACATATTTTCTCTACATATAAAGCAGTTGCTCAACACTTCATCTGAAGTAAAAAAACCCACATTTGCACACGTACACACACACACACACACACACACACAGAAGAAACATTTAGAAGATCTGGCAGGGATCTTGTTTGCATAACATAGTATTCTGTCTTTTAATTTTTTCAGTGATTTTATTAATTTTGTTCAAACCTCTCTTCAAATGGCACAAACATTTGTGTAATTTAAGATGATTCTCTTAGGTTTAACAATTTCCTCATGACTTTGGGGGGAAAGGGAGGCATTGGGCCTCTTATCTTATGGGTGAGCAACCACATGAATCCTGTGGGAAGCAGAATGTTTTGTGTAATGGATTAGAGAAGTACCTGCTCTTCCGTGAGATGAAAACTGATCTCTACATTTTAGTCAGTTAATCTCTCATTATCCTGAGAGATGGGCATGAGACTAGTGACATCGTACTAGTCCTGTGTATGTTTGAGACTTAGTCTCATACTAGTCCTGTGTATAAAGAAAAAAAAAAAAGATGGGAAAAGCAGGGATGTTTCAGGCCAGGACTGTGGAACTAAATTTAAGTTAGTGTTGCCAGAATCTGATTCAAAGCTACTATAACCACTTAAAAATCATTAAATTAATGAAACACTAGGATCTTTATAAGAAAATGAAGTTTGTACAATTTTTTATTTTCACTGTGCCTGAAAATATCTCATATTTAACACGTGCTTTCAGGTCTCATTTGGAAGCCAGTACAGACCAGTGGAAGCGTTTACATCTCTCTCTTCAGGAACTTTTGGCATGGCTGCAACTGAAGGAGGATGAACTGAAACAGCAAGCACCCATTGGTGGTGATCTTCCCACCGTGCAGAAACAGAATGATATTCACAGGGTATGATTTTTTTTTTGAATAATCTTTTGGTGGGTGGGTGTTGTTTTGCAGGTTAGCGTTGGATGAAATGCTCCTTTTTGGAAAAAGTAAGATACCATTTAAAATACGTTCCAGAGAAAATAAAAAGTGACCTTTTTACATCAGAATACTAGATCAAAATTTTCAAACATGGCTTAATTAGCCTGTTGGAGAATGGCATATTTTCTATCAGTTGCTTGGCTTTTTTGAAGAGCAACACAATGTTTTCATATATTAATCATAGACAGCTAGTTTTGATGGCTAGAACAAATGTAAATTTAATATTATTTCAGAAATAAATAAGTAGTTCTGAAAATTTGGTATTTTTCTAACTCAGGCATTTTAATTTCATGTGTACTTTTTGAAACCCCATTTTGCCATGACATGATTTTTTTTTGAATCATTTGTGAAAACAGTAGCTGATATCAGTCCTAATGAAGAACTGTCTATATCATGAAACTATTATGATAATTGACTGTAATCATCTGCCTCATACTAGTTTCATCAGGTAATCCTTATGGAATGGCAATAGCACAACATCGTATGGGGACTGATCTTCTGGAGTTCACACTAAGCTTTGTGGTAAAAAGGAACCTGAATCCAACACTGGTAATGGCATTTTTTAAAAACCCACCAAATGAACCACCCCCGTTTTAATGTAATCCTGCTGAATAAGTGTTCATACAAAGATTGACACATTTTTTGCAGCCAAGACATGCTTGAAGTATTTATTTCTATGTTAAATATTAAGTTCACATCTGTCTTATGCTAACCCAGTGTCTAGTTTCAAGTAAACCGCTTTTAATTTACTATGCCTTTCCTTTGCAGTCTATTCAGGTCAGAATGTAAGATCAAGATTCTAGTACCTGAGTGGTGCTTTTTTAACAGTGCTGTAGTACCAAGCATTAGGAAACATAGTGTTCTGGTAAAATAAAGGTGAAGAGTGGCTAAATGAAGCAGTAAATGGGGGAGACGCTTGTTCTGGGCAGACAGAATAAGGAGCTATGGGAAAGGGAACAGGGATAGTATGCCAACTTCAGCAACTCCTATTCTGTCTCTTACCAACCTCCTTAAATCCTATCTAACCCTCATGACAAGATTTCAGTTCCTTTGGTAGTAGCTTCTGATGTAAACTTTAATCCAGGAAGCACCAGTTGATAAGATATGTCTATAACAGAAACCAGACATCAACCCTCTAGGACAGATCCTGATTCAGTAGGAAGTTGGAAATACAGTGTCAGGGGTTATTTTTCAGAGAAATATATAAAATTAAGCGCAAAGAACCTCACTGATAGAAAGAAGTTGCCCTCTCGAGTTTAAAAGGTAGATACATCTAGTGATTGAAACATATAAGTATTTATACCATGTCATTTCTRCACTATACATTATACAATTTCTTGGAATTTACATGAATGTACCATTATATCTCTCCCCTCCTTCTCCACATGTGTCTTTTGGTAAAATAATCACATAGTGAGACTTTTTTTTTTTTTCTGTTTGGTGATAAAATGTACTTCACTGTAACATCTAAAAAGTCAATTTGAGCAAATGGGTTTTCTGTTGAATAATTTAAATTGTCAAAGTCAGACAACTTGGGACTGGGAGAAGAGCATATCCCAAAGTCAGCAGTCATCCTCTCAAAATGTTCTGCTGCATATATGTAACTTTCAGTTTCTGAAACTTGCCATAAAAGGTGTTGTTCCTGAAGTTCCCAAATCTCTCATTTCAGAGCTCCATGGAGAAATCTAAAGCCTGGAATTGTAAAATGAAATTRCATCTTAAATATGTGTGTTTTCTCCATCAATAGCTGTATTACAAATATTGCTGTAGTAAATTGTCCTACCTCATCCTGAAAGAGACATTTAAGAGCAAATAGTGAGAAAATCAAGTTTAGAAAGAGAGCGTGGCATACCTGGCTGCTTTAAGTTACTGGGAACCCTGGAGTAGTGTAAAGTCCGGAAATACTGTATGCAACCAGACCTGGCTTTTAGCATACGCCGATGGGCATTTGTTCACAGTAGCAGACTGATGGAGGTAGTGGCAACATGGTTCCTCAAGGGACCGTCTTCCCCTAATGGCCAAGAACGCCAAAGTGAAGGTTTTCTTTTCTAAGAAAATATTATGCTTTGTTGCAAGGGGTGGCAAAGCCCCATTTTGTAGTTCTCCCTCCACCTACTGCTCAAGCAATTTAGAAAGAAGTCATGTATACAGTGCAATCTCAAATCTTTACTTTACTCAAATCTCAAAACTTTACTTGGGATTTTCAGTATTATCACAGAAACAGTGAGGCCAAAACACCCAAGACTTTATGGAGCACCACCGTATTTCCTTACCCTTCCCCCTCCGAAAGCTAAGATATATGAGGTGCTTGAGTTCTGTTTTAGCCAGCTGGCTGTAGGAAGTAGCATAAAGAAGTTGTAAAATTGTAAAGCTCATCCAGGCCATCAGGATTCAGGAAAAAACGTAGATGTTGCCTTAACTCAGCATGACATCAATTCAAACTCTTTATCCAAAGACAGTGGTGAAGCTAAGGCAAGGATTTTTTGGGTAACTGCAATAAAACTCTTCCCATTTGAACCATATTTGAATATTTGAAAACATTGCATTTCCTCTTAGAGCAAAGAAATATTTTTTGCATCTGAATAAGTTACTTCTCATAAAAATTTAATATTGTATGTTGTCCTATAAGGTTTTCAAAAAGTTCCCAGAATTCATCATTAAGGTAGCAAGACGTCAGCAAGACTAAGTGATCTCTCTGTCACTCACCTATCAGTTGAAGTATTTAAAACTGTTAGGAATGAAAAGTGTTACATGAAAGTAAGGCACCATAAATAGGTGCAAAGTGACTTTACAAAATAGGTCTGCTTCTCCCTTTTCCATTTTTCTTATCTTCTCTCCCACATGCAGATATATACAGACGGAAATTTTTGGTCACAACATCTAATCATTTCTTTGTATCAAAGCTAGAACCTTTTAGTTCTTTTTAAAAATACAACTTCTTTCCTTTTCCCATRCTGCAGCACTTTTGTAATTTAATGTGAGGCCTTTCTAGTTGTAGGTGTTCTGATTCCCTGTGGAAAAGAGAACAAAATAGAACCCTTGAAATTAGGTCACCCTATCTACCCTTCAAAGATGTCTTACAGAGAAGGAGGGAAGGATGATCAGTACAGAACTCTACCAACTTCAAGTTGTTTTTGACAAAAGCTGTATTTGCAGCTTAGGATTTTTCTACTATATTTTTTCCTAGACACTGTGGACTTTCTGTTACTCTAAAAGTTTCCTTTTAGAGAAGCAGACATACAAAGGGTGTGTCCAAATGAATAGCTTAGCTCRTTCCTGAACTTCAGAAAAATGCTTTTAAAACAGGTTGTACCTCAAATGTAAAAGTCTCTAGCTTACTTAAAACTGGATCCTAGTACTGGAAATACAGTCTTTCCAGAGTCTTGGGCAACTGCTCAGGACTAAAGTTTAGCTCTCAGTGTGTGGACTATGAAAGTAAAGAGTAGCTGAAGTTTTGGTCTTGAGAAAGAGAATCTGCTGATTGTTCATTTTGTTCTCCAGAATCTCAGTTCTGAAAATCAGTCTTCAATAAACAAGCTAAATCTCTGCTTGATCTGCCCAACCTTTTAAATGGTCCAAACTTCCAGCTTCAGTCTTTCTATCTCAGTAAAATGCCCATCTCTCTGTGAAGACTTTTTTTTTTCTTTGCCAGGAAAAGTTGGAAATCAACCCAGGTAAGTTCCTGTTTGGAGAAGAGAAAAACCTTCAGCAGGGGAACCTTATGTGTAAGCAGTGTAACTCATTGCCTTTGATAAATGGAATGATGAATGCAAACAGAATTTTGTACCTTTTTCTCAAGCAATATTACCAGCTGATTTTTTTTCTATAAAGAATATAATTTAAAAATSTTTTCTACCAATTTTTAACCTCTCTTTCCTTTAGAAGAACATTTAGAATACCTCAGAAATTCACAGCAGAGATAAAAAGAAGTAGGTTCTTAACTTTAGAATGCTACTGGTTGCCAAGATTGGCTTTAAAAATTTTAAGAGTAGGATTCAGATGAAAGTTGCAATTGCTTGAATCTGTGCCAGAAGAAAGCTTGAACTCAGCTGAGAAAAAGATATCCATGTAGTTAGAGTTATCATTCCATTATAAATGTGATACGCTATTTAGACAAGGCATTTTGGAATTTTTCCCCACCACACCCACATAATCACTGTTTGTTTTAACTTAATATGTSTATTGGATTTTTTGATTGATTTTTGGCATCTGAAAAAACTGTTGTTTCTGTGCCAAAATCTTAGAATGTGGTGGTGTGGGTTTTTTTTATCAGTAATCAAAAATACTCCTGTTCATCAAAATATTATTTGTCTTGCAATTTTCTTTGCTTTATTAAGACTCATAATACATTTTATTGAAATCATATTAATAACTGTGTATGTTATCGCTGCTACTCAGTTTCCTGGATTGTAATTTAGGCACCATGTAGGTAATCTGCTTTTTGTTTTGTTCTCTTAAGAATTGTCATACCTTCTGTGCAGTGATTGTATTAACAGCATAAATAACATTTATAAATACACAAGTTAATTATGAAAAAATACCTGGAAAATCTCTCACATGAAAACTATAGAAACAGTGCCTAAGAAGGAGTACAATTCCTGTTTGAAAACAGGTACCTGTTTTGGTGGCATAGCTGATATCTGCTTTTTGAAGTTAAGGTCAAAACCCATTTTCAAAAAGCCTTCTGTTTGGGAAACATCCTGAATTCATTTAACTGCACTCTTTCTCTGTAAAATCCATTAAAACACAAAACATCCGCTTCTATAATAGCGGATATTAATGTTACTTTTACTAATGCCACTCTGTCTTCTCATTATATTTTCATCTTTCAATTTAAACCATCTGTGTTTCTCTATCTGAAGAGATTTAAGGACACCCATGAGGGGCTAGAGGAGATCTGAGATAAGCTGATCAATATATGCATTATTAAAATGGTGGACAGAATGCCATTATTGCTGTAGTGTTGATGACAAATAAAGATGCTTAAATAAAGCAGGTTACCTGTTTTTTTGTCAGGTCATATATTATGCGTTTTTGATTTCCTCTACGGTCACCACAAAGTGTGGAAGAAGCTAAGGAATTCAATAAAATTAGCCTAAAATCATTAGTTGTAAATTAGAATTTGTTTAAGCTAATTCTGTTATCAATAATGGTCTGCTTATTATAGACATGTATTTGTCAGGGCTTTAGGTGGGTAAATTCATTTTTTCCAAAAGAAGAGAAAATGTCATTTTTGCTGCTTGTGCTCTTTTGTGGTAGAGTGTACATATTTCACCAAAACAAAACAAAACAAAACAAAACAAAAAAAACAGTAAAACTGGCTTTATCTTCAAATTGTGAGAATGCCTTTTGGAATGGGATAGTGTGAAATGAACATTCGTTAGTTTTAATGCTGTTCTGTGCTACCTAAGACCATTTCAGACTCATATTTTTTTTAATTCTCTCCTTTTTTATTTCTTATACTGAAATATATTTAACTCACTCTGTAGAAGTTTACAGATCAAAACTACATATAGGGAAGACTACTGATGTCACTTTTAGCTCTATCAGATGAGAGCAAAACTCCCAATTCATGGGGGAGCATTTTAAGTTAGGCTACTTGAGCTGCAGACCTGCTGTACTCTAGCAGGACAGCGTGTGTAATATGAAGTGGACACAAAAGCTAATTAAAAGAATAGATTTTCCTTGCTTAGAGGCATGAAAAAGCCTCATTATATTTCTTCTTTCCATTGTACTTTATGCAAGAGTCAAGTATGAATTCTAAAAATTTCTAAGTCTAAAAATATCTAAGTTAAGCAATCTTACTTCTGGAGTAACCTCATTCTGTTTTTACATAGAGCAGTGTCCAGTGGGAGTTTTCTTGTAATATACAGTACTATTCTTTCTTTGTGGAAATCAAAACATTGACTCTTACGGGTCATTTTTACGGGTCATTACATCATTTTTAAAAACATTTATCACRGATACTCATCAAGCAATAGATTCCTGTGTGATGGCAGATATTCTCTGTGAAAGGATCTCAGTCCCATTGATGTCCATGACACAAAATTAACATTTTTCACTATGTTGTTTCCTTCAAGAAAGCACACTTTACTAAATGTTTTTCCTGATTTCATAATTAAGAACCTTCTGACCAGTTCTTCACCACTTATTAAACAGTTTATTTAAATATTTGTAATAGAATAATGTAGTTATTTGCTTCAGTTTGCTTACCTGAAACGTATTAAGAATTTTTACCTCTGAATGTTCACATTATAAACTTCAGGTGTTATTAGTCCTGTTAGGTATTCTCTGTACCTAGCATTCAATATCAAATATAATTCAAAGTGTAATGAACTTTTTAATACTGAATTTGTGATCTTTCATTAGTTTGCATAGTAACCCAGATTTTGTTTAATAATTAATTTAACTAAATTGGTGAATTTATTATGTAAGAAGTCTATATAATTCCTGTGTTGTAAAAAGAGTTTTCTAATCCCTAATCCTCATGAAATATGGCTCTCCTTCTTGCAGTATTATTTCGTATATTACATTGCATTATTACTTTCTCATGTTTTACTACTCTGCTGCTTGAAAACAGTATACCTTCAGTTTTGTTTTATAAACAGAGGAGAAAATTTTGGAATAAAACAGTGTAAAAGAAGATAAAGATAAATTCAATACAACATGCCAAAAATTGTGTGACTCTTAGGCTAGCTCTTGTCTGCATAATAGTGCAGCCAACATTTTGGATTCAGAATCATAAAATCATGTATGATGTGTCATATTCATATATCATATGTAGACTCAAATTTTCTTTTAAAGAAGAAAAGAGCACACTGAAATTGTTCCAAAGAAACCTCGGTGTGAGAGAGTGCAGAACTGTCTCCACCTACCAACTCACATTTTGAATAAAACTGAGATTCATATGGTCTCGTATTCTTAATGTCATTGTGTATAATTTCTGTAGCCTACTGAAGCTTCAAGTACCAGCCTTGACAAATTCACTGATGGACATTTTAAAAACAGAGATTAGAACAGAGGTAGTAGTAGGAGTTGTTGTTGGAGAAAGAAAAATGCAAATAGGAAACACAAAAATAGACAAGAAAGAAGACGTGCCAAAAAGCATGATAGAAAAGGAAGAGAGACAAAAAGGGAGAAATAGAGTTGTCTTGAAAAGGGAGCAGAATTTACTACTGAGCAATGTTAAGCACAAAGTTATGGAAATTATTAAAAAATACCCATTAAAGGAAGTAGGAATTAACTACTTCATAAGGACTACTTTCTGCCCTTTAATTTTTATGCATGTTTCCCACTGAAATTACAGCCAGCTCTACGGTAGATGTAGGCTAGACTCTATTTCTAAATTTTCACCTTGGCCTTGATTCTTCATTTCAGAAATCTCCTCAGTTCATTTAACTTCAGAAAAGCTGCAGCTACATCAGTAACAGCAAGGAGAGGATATGCTGGATTTTTTTTTCTTGCTACTCATTTTTCCCCCTTATGTTATAGCAGTAGCCAGCAGCAGTAGCAAAGTGCTAGCTGTGAGACACATTGGTTTTCCATCACRTTGTGGGAAATCTTTCTCTCAAGAAGCATTTGCTATGTCAGTGCTGTTCAGTACAGAGCCAGCTGAAGCCTTGTCCCTTCCAGCTAGGTTTTGGAGTTTGACTCTGACGTTAATCAGCAAAGGGGTCCCTCTCACAGTGAATGATTTAATCAGCAACCTTGGGTGCTTTGCAACATGCTGCCAGTGTAGTCGCCCCTTTGAAAACATTTCAGGTTAACCAAAAGCTGACGATTATCTCCTTTACATTTTTTTTGGCAACTACTTGTGATAACACACATGGAAGCTGTGGTTGGAAATTTTGTTCTTAAAGTGACAAAAACAAGGGCTAGCACTCAGTATTTCATTATGTATCCATTTATGATATTTTATTTCATCTCACAGACTTTCAAGAGGGAGCTGAAAACAAAAGAGCCTGTTATCATGAGTGCGCTTGAGACGGTCCGAATGCTTCCAGCAGAGCAGCCTGTTGAGGGACTGGAGAAGCTCTATCAAGAGCCGAGAGGTAATTGAAGAAAGCTCTAATAATGCACTGCTATAAAGTTCAGTGATGACCAACAGTGATTAAACAAATGCTGCTTGTCTCTGTGAGAGCAGTCCTTATGCACTCCAARCCGAATCCCAGTATTCAGAAACTGAGCTAAAAATATAGATGAAAGAAACCCTTGGTGATCCTGCTGAACACTGCAGAACTAAATAGATATGCGTATTTATAAGTAGATGCTGAAACTAGCTTTAAACCTTCTGGGCCCCTTCTGGGCCTGTTTATAACTGTAGACCTATCTGAGCCTAAATGCTGACTGAAGAAAGCTGCAGTTTAATCTAAAATTCAAATTGTAGTTTAAGCTACAGAAGTAAGCAGTTTGTTTAGAAACTGTATATCAGGTGTCAAGCAGATCAAAAGTGTCCGTTGAATCTTGAGGGACCAATTCAGCAAAGCTCCCGGATCCACTCAGCTCTAGCAAAAGATTCACATTGGTTAATGTTTAGGGATGTGCAGAACTATTTTGCTGAATCAGGATAGAGCTGGCAAACATGCAAGGTGTAGTGGAAAGTTTAAAAATACATTTAAGTACTTAAATGCATATTTGGGTGGTCTGTATTACAGAAAGACTTAAATTTGTTGAGGGATTTTCAAATTAGTGTACATTACTGAAATAAGCTGTCTTTGGTTATGAATAGTTTCTTACTGAGCTTTGAACTTCTTAGCCTTACCCAGATGGCAGTTATTTATCTTTTAAGACAGAATATGCCCTAAAAGCCTGTTGAATTTCACATTTAGAGCTATCACCTGAGAAAAGGGCCCAGAATGTCGCTAAACTTCTCCGGAGGCAAGCAGATGAGGTCAAAATGGAATGGGATAAGCTGAATCTAAATTCTGCTGATTGGCAAAAGAAGATAGATGACGCCCTCGAAAGACTGCAGGGGCTTCAAGAGGCAATGGATGAGCTGGACCTGAAACTACGCCAGGCTGAAGTGTTCAAGGGATCCTGGCAGCCAGTGGGGGATCTGCTAATTGACTCTCTGCAGGATCACTTAGAAAAAGTCAAGGTATGTTTTGGTATAACAGTATTTTTGAGCATAAAATAGGATTGACTGGTTCATTGCATGACCCCAAAATCAGGAATTAACCTTTAACATCAAAAAAATGATACCTTCCTAATTACACTGCTTTACATTAAAAAAAGAAAGAAAATATAATGAGTTTTATAATTTCTGCAATTAAAATGGAATGGAATCAAAATTGATAATATATTTTAATAGTATAGGTTAAAAAAAAACGCTGCAGGAATGTGTAAATACCTTCAGCACACTTACTATTAACTCAGGAAATACAGAGTTAAGACTAAAGAAATCAAAATAGAGTAGATGATAGGAGAATATATGGTAAAGGCATGCAAAATTAATGCCTTCCTTTGTAATACTTTGGAGGCATGATGAGCACATAATTGTGTCTGTACTTGTAGAGTAGATTTTAAATAAAGCATATGATTTTGTTGCTGTTCAGTCACACTGAGGGTATTTTCTATCTGTCCTATTAGACAAATTGACCTCATACTCAAGATCGTTTCAAAAAATGAAACACCTGGAAAAAGTGTCATTATTTTCTATAACTTAATGCTTATCATCTGTTTTCAAGGGTTGTTTCATAAAATCATTGCTTGTTGAGAAACTCATGAGTACTTGTCCTCTTTCAACATGACTGCCATGGCCAGACTTTCTAAATACCACAGGAATCCCTTCAGCTAAAGCACAGTAGAGGTGGTTGCCATTTTGGTAAGAACAAAGTGCCTCTGTTCCATTCCCACGTCAATGGGAAACATCAGTCAGTTTGAAAGAGACCTGCGCTATTATTTTCTCTACAAGAACATTGGGATATAAGGAAGAGGAAATAGAATGACTAATGGCAAAAAAAAAAAAAAAAAAAAAGGTTTTAAAAATCAAATGCAATTTATACAAAAAAAAAGTCCTTGAGTTTTAATCACATAGAACTTTAAGGTGTCCTGTACAAACAGTGTACAGAACGAATAAAATACTTGGTGCTGATCAACAGTTAGCTGCAAAATCTGTTTTTCTTCATTTAAGGTCATAAATGAACAGAATAGATCTATTTGTAAATTCTCAGAAAATGCCTTCTATTATACCCATGGAAATTTTTTTGTAATTTTGAAAAAGATGTTCTCAGTTCTTCTTAGGTAACAGAAAAATTGAATCTCTGATTTCACTAGAAAACACAGCATATTGCTTAGTTCTAAAGCTGTGACCATAACGATTGACTCCATAATTATAGTGCTGAATCCTGTTACAGCTCAGAAGAAAACAATATCTGTCATACTAACAGAATAAAATTCTAATAATGGCCATGATAAAAAGAAAACTTAAAGCATATGAAATCCTGAGGTAATATCTAATAATAGATTTCTGTTTACTCCTTCTGAAGTCTTAATATTAGGGACAGGCAGAAACCAAAAATTTTGTTTCAAGATTTAAAATTAGACCTACCACCTACCCCCTGATTTTGGTCTCATTTGGACCATATTTACTTAAAATATATATGTATATTGGCCCTAACAAGAGATTTTGTTCCATAAGACCATCAGTTAAATGGTAAATGAAAAAAGCATGCAGAATATTTTCCAGTCCTTAGAAGCTATAACTTTTCATAACATATTTGACAATTACAGTGTACTTAAGTGACACTGTAATTCCATCGACTTCTGAGTGATGATGATTGGTACAGCTTGGGTAATGTGAGAATGCAGTAGGCCAAGGGTTGAATAATATTAAATGTCTGAAAAGTACAGTATCTGTCTCAAAATGTGTTGCCTAAATGCTGTTTATTGCTCTAAAGAAATGCAGTTCCAACATAGGTACTAAAGACAGATGCATATACTAGCTGGGCAATGTAATCATATTTTTGAAATGGATAACCAACAAGAAAGCTACAATTGTGTCTGCAGTTTGAAACCTATTCTCATAAATTAATACATGTATATTTAGGTTTTACCTCACTCATTTATTCATATTTATGACATCTGTATTTTTTCTTAGAGTGAAATATGTTTTTAGAAAGTTACAAATCATATACCATAATTTCTGTAACTGTAAAGTACAGTATGTGCTTCCCTTAAAAGTTTTCATGTTTGCATTTCAATTTCATCTTTTGCTTTCTCTATTCCAAGCATATCTGTCTGTTCATTTAAATCCAGACATTGTCACATAACTGTCTTAAGGTCATCTCTAGTCCAAATGAATCTATTAATTGTCCCCTCATATACTTTGGGTGATCATTTTGATTGTAGCTCAGATCATATTTTAGGTATGACCTTGAATTTCTACTTCTCTCTACAGTGACATTTGTTGGTCAATACCATAAAATCCTCTCCTTCAGACTGACTAGAGCACTTAGGCTGACATCACACCACTCCTCAGTCATTACATTAAGCTTTGCCTGGTCTTCCTATATGCAGTAATACCTCCCTCATCCATTCAGTAGGCTCTTATTTGAAGAACTACCTTTCCGCTCTTTCTCCAAAAAACCACCCTCTTTTGCTCTGATACCAGCCAAAACCTTGATTATAGTTATGCTGCTATTGTGCAACGATCTTTGGATGGCTGTAGCTTTGGATATCTGTTCTCCATCTGCAGCCATCTGCTGAGAAATATTGAAAAGAAATGATGCTGTTGAGTATTCACAGGAGTCCTCTGAAGAAGTTTTTGGTTTTGACACGTCTAGGCTCAGAGAAATCCTTTAAAAACTAGAAGCTGCTATTTTGGGGTGCTATACCCAGAATTTTGTGACTGTGAAGGCATTGTAATTTTAATGGTACGGCTTATTTATTAGTAAAGGCAGTTTAGCTACTCCAACATGCTAATGAGAACAGAGTGCAAAGCAATTACTTATGCTAGTGATATGCTCCCATATCACTATTGGCATAAAATTGCTTCAGTTATTAGCAATTCACTTTTCAGACATGCACAGCACTGTAAGTGAACAGCAGAGCCTTTAGACTCCATGGAGGAACAGAGCTCCTTTATGAAAATTTTTCGGCCACTGTAAAATAAATAAAGTCAAGAACAGGAGGGGGTGTCCATGGTTTCTCTAGTTTAAAATAGGAGTATCTATCTCAAGAACACCTGCCAAATGAAAACTGAGTTGTGTAGCCGTATATTCAAGTAGCTCCATTATGTTATAGAATGATTTGTTCTCCTTTATTGTCACATAAAGAGGGCACCTTGACTCAATGCGATGATTGTTAACTGTGAAAAGCAGAGCAGAATTTAGAGAGATGAGTCTTGTATTTCCCTGTGAGCAGGTTTCACAGAAGTCTTAATCTTACCTCTTTAGAGCTGGTGGTGGTTGTTGCAGATTCACCTTTACGGTTATGAATAAAGCAGCTTTGCAGAATGACTATGAACTTTGCATATAGAAGATAGGTTTTAATATACTTAATTTAAGAAATATTTCCATGGAGGCTGTAAGTTTTCTTTTAAATTCTCTTGTTATAGCCTATTACACAATTTTTACTATTTTTTTTCTACAAAATTATGAAGCAAGGGCAATGAGAAATTCACGTGAGCACTGTATAAGTAATCCTTTTTTTCTGAGCTGTCAGGCCTGAATTACATGCTGTTTATTCCAGGCTTTCTTCAGCATAATTGACAGTTGTGGCCAACTTCGTATTGCTGACAAATGTTTACTGGAAAGTGTCCACCTGAAACATCTTTCTAATTTGTGAACTGAACAGAATTTGTACTTATGCACAGATGAGAAATGGGTTGGCCTGCTTGTCGTCTACTCCAAAATGATTTTCTGTGTGCACTCAATCCTTTTGTCCCTAGGCATCCCTTCTCTAAATGAGACAAAAAGTAGGACAACCCTGTAAAATAATTGGCTAAATTTCAGTTGTGTTCTTATGTGGTCACAGAAAGAAAGGAAATAGATTTGTCAAGGTTAAAATACTGTATTCTTACAAACACTTTAATACTAAATCAGCAACCTGAACTAATGGACACTGAATAAGCATAGGCAGCTCATAAGGAAAAAACAAATCCTTCTATATTCTTCTGTACTTCATTTTGGTAATATTCAGCTACTGCTGTGCTGGAAAGAAGTGTTTCAGAAAAGTGGACTCTTACAGGGCTATTGTGAAGGAGCTGTGCTGAGAGCTGCCTTCAGTGGAGATTTTGAGAGCGGAGCTGTTGAATTTCTAACGTGTATTCTCATTCACAATAAAATAAAAGATTAAAATCCCTCAAAAAGTTTTTGAGATACTTAGGTAATGCCTAGAATGCTTAGGATAATCTTCTGTCCTTCCTGAAGAAAGAATGATTTTTAGTAGGAATTAGTAGAGGTCACAGATGGAAGAATTAACGAATGACACCTGAAAACAAGACAATAATCCACATTCATCCACTGCTAGCAAATGAGATCTGTACTGGTTGTGAGGAGAACAATTTTAAATAGCTCTGTAGGAACTATGCAAGATGTAATTACCTGGAAGATGTATTGAATAAGCCGAACTTCCAGCCAGCTAAATATCAGCAATACAGGATCCATGCTAGAGCAGACTGTAGTGTGATGTCCATGATCCTGTTAATTTTATGCTAATATGAAAGTAGAGTGAGGGTTTGTCTGTGTAAGTCAGCAGAGCTCCTACAGCCCGGTCTGTAAGTTAAAATGACATTATTACACCTACAGTGCCTTTTGAGATCTTTCTACATTCCCTTTCTTTGCTAATGGACGCTATATTCTTTTAAAAAAATATAAAATGCAGATTTTGTATGTCTAAATCCACTTTGACACTTTGACAACCTGCAGATGTCCTTATTTATATTGACTTATAAGTATATTTTTGTAAATTTAAAATTTTGTAGTGTTTGCTGTGATGAAAGCAATAGTCAAAGTGCATTGAATCTGTTAATGAATCAGCTTTCAGGATGTTGTAAAACAACAAAGAGTATTCAACACATCACCTAATTGGTTGTACAGCCTGGCATGGCATTTTTATTTCTAAATAATGTAATTTTATACAATAGAGCGTTCAATAGCATTGTTCTGTTGTCACTGTTGGAGGCAAGTTTAATTTTCTAAGGTTTCTTTTAAATATTGAGTTAAAAACCATGGAGTGCTTCATCATGTAGTTGTACCTGCTTAAGTTAGTTCTGCTATGGTTCTTATTTTGTTGAAGATGAAAGTTATTCGGTCTTGTTTCATGGTCTTTTAATCTCATTTTAACAGTTTATGAGTTAATTTGTATTCTYCCATGAAAAGAAATATAATCATGAGTGGTTATTTAATATATAGTAACCACGCATTTGTGACTGATGCAAATTTGATCTGAAGTCTCATCTGCTTTAGTTGTTGCCATGTAATCAATCACAAAAGACTGGAGAGTTTGTTAGGGCAGTAACCCATAACTAAGCCCATTTTAAATATGTAAAGCAAACCATCACTCTGCCCATACATTTTTGCAATAACAAAGCTATACAATTTTGATCTGGTACTTAGATGCCACCACTTTAACTACAATGAAATGTTTTATGGAGAATAAATTACATTTTTTTTTATCCATATCATCCTACGTATTTTAAGCAAAAAGTGTCAGTTTCTTTTCTTTCTTCCTCAGGGGTAATAAGAAAATGATGAGCAGGCAGGGAAGTGAAATCCTAGAGTAGTCTTTAAAATTAAGAGTGCCCTTGACTATACAATTTGTTAGGGAACAGTAGCATCATTGTGGTACAGAAATGTTAATGTTGTTCTGCTAACAAAGAACAAACAAAAAGTGATTTTTTTTTTAATAAGTTGTCTTGAGAATCACAAATATTGTGCTACAAGGTCTCCTGTAAGCCCCTGGAAATACGGGAAAATTTAGCAAAGGAACCAGGACATGAGCTCCTGCTGCTTCAGATTTCACTAAATCAGCTGTATTCTTCACATGTGCACATGTGCTCATAGCAGCCTACCTGGTCTGACTTGAGTTGAAGTAGGAGACTACTCTGGATAAAGATTTTTATAAAACAAGTCTGCTGGTATTCATGAAAAATAAAAGCTATAGACTAAAGTTCAGTTGAAAGGAGAATGAGAACAAGCAACTTTACAGAAAAGCTTCATGGTAGCAGTACAATGTATCTGAAATGAAGTATTTCATATATTTTTATCACATTTTTGTTTCATTTGTCATAGCTTTGTGACTAGTATTTGTGAGAAACGCTTGTATTTGTTGGTTGATATAAGCTGAGCTGTGGTCTGCCCTATACTGTGGACACCAGTATGTAACTTAAGAGAGATTTATTAGCATTTATATAGATTTTTTCATATCATCTACGGATCACATCATACATGTGTTTGTGAGTGTGCATCTGTGTGTATGTGTATATGTGCATCTGTGTGTTTATGTGTATGTAATAGTTAAAAACAATTTTTCAAAGAAAGTTCTCAGGACACTGATAATCAGTAAACTTACCTTGTCTAATTTATTGCATAATTAATTTCATTCTTATTCTTAATGATATTTCCATCTGTTGCATTCTGTTGTAAAATATCCTATTTTTTGGATGACTTATTCTTACATTAGATTATATTAGGTATCTTAATATCTAGCTTTCTGTATTACAAATATTAACATTCTTATAGAAAAGTATTGCAAGGCCAAAACAAATAGTACTTTGGATATAAATATGTACCTGAAAATTGTTGTGCATAAATGTATTTACACAGATATCGATAGAACAGTGTAATTGTTTTCCCTTCGATAACAGACCCTTAGGCTAAATAATATTACAAACTTTTTTCTTGACACTAAGAAGGGTTGAAAAACGACTGAACTCTAAAGAAGAAAAAGGTGACCAGTAAAAATTGAAACCTTTTCTGGCTTCAACCCACTCTGGTAGAACATACTATTATTAGATCAGCAGATGTCATTTAGAGCCAAATTTTACCTTGTGTGGACTCACCCTGCTGATTTCAGTGGGAGCTCAACATGTACATCTGCAGGCCCAATTTGACTTTTTAGATATTGGTAGTCTCTGATCTTGGTTTCTGATAGCCTGCTGAGAGAACTGACTAATACATGTATTAAAGACTTGTCTGTCTTTCTATGTCTCTGAAGTTCAGAATTGAGGTCAGACCAGAACATTTTTAAGAGATTGCTCTTTATCAGTTTATCTGAAATAAGAATGGACTTGAGCTTTTAGAAGTAGCATTAAACACTGATGTTTAAGTAACCTAAGTGGCATAGCCATTGCATGCCAGACTCTAGCATTTAACATGGCTTTTTTGTGTTTTATTGCATTTGCGGTGTAAGCACAGGACATACAGATACCAGTCTGATGATTAGGTGTTAACATTCATGGACACTACATTAAATCAGGGATGCTCTTGAACTGTTGTGATTCCATTCAAAAGGTTTCTTTCTGTACTATCCTGGAAATGTAAATATTCATCCAAGAAGAAAAGTATTAAAATTGTAGTCACCTTTTCCTTTTTATTGTAGGGCTGTTTTATTCAGAGTTTCCTAAGCAAGTATGGCTTAGGAAGGTATGTGGCTAAAGGGAGAAAAAATATCTCCAAGGACTACTTATAACAGAAATTCTGTTTCACATTGATCAGCTATGTGTGATCTGCTATTGAAACGTTCTTAAGTAAAGCAAAAGGACATACCAGAGATGAGTATAAAACCAGAGACATGTATGTTAAGTGAGGCACAAGAGAAGAGGGAAGAGGGAGAAGGAAAGGTAGAAATGGGTTTTAATGCTGTCTGGTTTCTGTGATGAGGCAATTTTCTTTCCATAAAAAAAAATCTGATGGTATTATTTTTTTAATGAAATCTTTTTTACAACATTGACTCTCCTATTCTTATCACTATTAAGGACTCAGGGGATGCATTCAGGTGTTGTACCTATGAAGTGTGCAGATTCTGTAATGATAATTTTACTACTGCATAGGCAAGTCAATGAGCAAAATCAAAACAATTATCAAGCTCATATGCTGATACACAGTGATTATTTAGGGACTGCTTGAAGTAGGGAATACAATKAATGTTAGATTGGCTGGAATTGTTTATCAATGACACATTGTACCATACTTTTCTCATGTTAATGTTTATATATTTGAAGCCTAATAGAGTTTTATTTCATTTTTTTGTCCCAGGTTAACACATAATAAAACCTTATAACTGCTACTTAGCACTTTCATAGTGATTCTCGTGTTCAAAATAGTATGAGTTAATCTCAGTTTCTTTCTGCAACTGCAATAGAAGTAGTATTATCCCCARTTTACAAATAGGGCAATTGAATCAGTGAGACTAACTTGTCCAGACAGCAGTGCCATTCAAATTATTTTTATTCTCTTTAGCTTTTACCTACAAATTGTTTTATTTTAGTTGGGTTAGATTATCCGGATGATTAAGAATGACAGTTTTCATTGGTTTTAGCGAGAGGCATAGCTACTCGTTTCCCAGAGCCACAGCCTGCTCTTGCTCCAGCTGTGGCAGAGCAGCCTCCCAGGGGGCTCCAGCCTGAGTGCACTGCACCGGGCACAGGCCCAGCCTGTGGCCGGCGCTGCTGTGAAACCCCAGACCCATTTCATTTTTTTTGGTTTTATTTGTCTCATTTTTAGTATTTTATTTTAGCATTCTTTCTTTCTGAATGAGCTTAAAAAACTGAGTTGTTCTAGCTTAAGTTCTACTAATATCTACATTTAGAACAGAATACTCTCTTTTGATRACATAGAGGGTGATTTTATTAGAAAGAAGAAGGCAAGGAAGTTCCACCTCAGGGCTTGGGGTTTTACCCCCCCTCCTCCAGCTTCATATAGGGGTGATGAAAAGATGGAGGCTGAAGATACAATAGTAATTCAGGAGTTGCAAAATACAGCTTTCAGTGAAACACTTAGAGTCTGAGCTGAATTCTTCAGCAGGCTGGAGACTGATGGGCTGTAATAACTCCTTTTGGCCTTAAGCTCTAAATTTTGTCCACCTTGCTGAAAATCATAATTATCAGCTTTATGATGCTAAACACTGTGAAATATTTATGTGGTAAAATGAACGAAGTGTTGGCATATTCCAGGTAAGCCATATTCCATGTGGTAGGGAGGAGAAAACAAAAATTTTTGATCTGAATATGCTTTTCATTTCGAAAGATATTAAGGGGTTTTCAGGCTTCTTATCTGAACTGTTTTAATGCTAGTTGAGCGTCAGGATATGATCTGTGTCTCAGTAAAATCTAAGCTAGCTTTTCTGTGGCCATATGAGGAATCCTTACTTTTCCTTTGAGCTTTGGAATATGGTGTCTGCCTGCTGAGGTCAGGAAGCTTCAGGTGTTTTGTAATATCAGGATACAGCTGTTGCAATCTTTCCGTTTTAAATTGCTTTCTTTTTTTGTCTGTGTAGTACTACATGTTTGCAGGATGCCTGCAGACTACTGTGCTGCCTTACAACACAGTAGGGATTTACTCTGTAGTAACTATTTTCTCAGGGCAGTGAGAACTCCTGTGAGTCTCTATTACCTGAAAGCACTTTTGGTAAGGAACACAGATGATTTATCCTTTTATGTTTGTATATATTTAATATACATTGTTTACCAGTTAATTATTAAAGATAGATAATCTGCTATTGAAGGTTTAAAATAGGTTTGACTGAAACTCAGGGACATGAGCTTGTGCCTTTTCAAGCACTGTTAGCTTTAGTGATACTGAATGCAACGATACTGCAGGAAATTTTTCATTTGTAAAGACTCCTCTATATTTTCTGTGTGCTTCCTGTAGTTCATGTTAAACTTTCAGATTACGCTTCCAGAAGCCTCAAGTTACTTACAGTTCTTGAGCACTGCGTCTCTTCGCTGCCAGATTGGCTTCTTGGTCACAAAGTAACTGAGGCTGGACTTTGATTACCTGGAAAAATCAGTGCAGAACTATTTACAAGCATTTTGACAGTGATAGGCTTTGCCATTTCGTGGTTTTAGTTGACCTAACAGAAAGAATTACAGGCTGAATTTGATTAGTTCTTTTTTCCCCTCCATGGAGGAGAACAAAATTTTCAGAATAATGACATGGCAGTAGCATAGACTGTCTCTAGTTCAGGAAATAGGGGATTGCAAAACTGCATAGCAGCTGTTGATAAAAAAAATGTCAAAAATTCATAACAATCCTGATAGCTTGAAACAATATCACTTTGTTACTATCTCCCCTATTAGTGTGCATCTGTTTATTAAATTAGACATCGTAATTAAATCCTGTCTTCCTTTTAAATATGGCCTTGCTCCAGATGATGGCTTTTCCCTTTGAAAGATGAGAAAAGATGAAAATTAATACATGGCATTCTTTTTTTATTTGTGTTATTCAAATTTTATTATTCTTACTTTTAAGGAAGTACTCAGTTAATTTTCCAAATCTTAGGAAGAAAACTTTTGAAGAACTTCATATTTTTTCAGATTCAGAAGTATAGAATTCAGAATGGTATAGGAAATGCTAAAGGACATTTGGTTTTCTTTCTCAGTTGATAGCTTCTGTTGTTCACTACTGTTATCCCAGAAGCCAATTTATATTCTACTCTGGTGCATTTTTCCTCGGTCATTTCTGAGTTTATAACAATATATGGGATGGAAAATCAAATCAGCTAAAATCCATTTTGTTTCAACAGTGCCTGTCCCCAGGAGCACTAGAATCAAATAAAAATACAGTGTGAGTTTAAAAGGAAGCTAAGTGCAACATATTGAACTAGCAGCTGACAAACCTGGGTCTCCCTGAATCTTGAATCAGTATACATTAAACCTATCAGAGAAGATGTAGACCCCATTTTAATGAAAAAAATGGAGGCTGTTAAACTGTCATGGGTAGAATGTGAGGGTTTGTTCTACCTCGTCCTCTTTTAAATATAAACCAGAAAGCTGTTGTGTTCTGGCCCGTACCTATTTCCCTGTTTGGACACGAAGGCTCCACAGTGCTGGGAACCTGCTGTGGCCTGGAGACAGGAAAGCCTCACCTTATTGTGCAGATGGATCCTGCTCCAATTTAGCTGCGGCTGGTAAAAAATCCCTGTATGCCACCGGTTCATCAGACACAGGAGAGCTTTTTTCCCAAAATCATCTCTTATTTTCACTATACTACCAGATGTGCATTTCTGTCTCTTTCGCGGACTACGAGAAACTGGGATTAATACGGAACTGTGCTAATGGAAACTCTTCTGTACAAGGGAATTCTTTAAGAAATAGCCAGGCTGGCATGAGGCCACTTTGCTCTCTGTGATGCCACTCACAGACCAGGGAAAACAGTCTTTCTTCTGAAGGCACAGTTGGCCGTTTCTTGAAATCCTCTTCATTTTAATAAGCATCAGAAACAGTCATGGCGGAACATATAAGACAGTAGAGTCTTCATGTTAGTGAAAACAACCTTAGYTCTTGTTTTAGGAGTCCTGAATCTGGTGCTTAATTTATAATTAATTAATTTATAATTTCCTCTTTTAGAATTAATTAAAATAAGTACTATGTTCAAATTAAATGACGTTATAATAATTGAATAAATCTTCTTAAATTATAACCCATCTGCAAAATTGTCAATACAATAAAGCCATATTACCCACCCACAAAGATAAGAGGTTGATGACAGACCTGTTTGCTAATTACTCATTAGTCTTTTCTACTTTAATTAGCATTCAGTTGATTTTTTCTTTCATTTTCATTGCATATTTTGGGGGAAAATTCTTTAGAGTTTTGTGAAAGTGAAAACATGATTCCTTAGTGCATGTGACTTTCCAAAGATTTTCACAAGTGATAATGTCACAAAAAAATTATGTAGAATCTCTTGTATATGTGATCACTAATAAAAGCAAGAATTTTATGTTCTAGCCTTCAGTTTTCATAGATGCCCAAACCTGTGTCCTCCTGAAAAGTTTATTAGTAAGTGAAAATACCTTTATTTCTAAGTATGGAAGCGATAACATATAGCCCAACTCTGCGTTGATATTTTAATGCCATTATATAAAGCCTAGATGTGAACTGCCTAAGTGTGAAATACCATTGCTGGAAAGCTAGAGATGGCACATCATGGTTTTCAAATTACTATTATTATTTGGGTTTTTTTCTTTCTCCCTCTTTAAAAGGATAATAATTAAGAAATGTTTCAAATTCCCCAGGTTCAGCATTGTATAAATGAACATCTGTGAATGGGGATACTATCTCCTAAAGTCCTGCATAGAGTATCTCTGAGAAATTAGCTTTGGGATCAATTGTGATTTCCCATGTAGTGTTCAAAGCAAACCTGTATAGTGTTCAAAGCAAACTTTTAATAACTGCAATAGTTGCCACTCAATAAAATCTGAGAAGAAAAGGTAGAGATTAAATCAAATTGCCTTTAACATCTTTGACAGGCATCTGTGCCTGTTCTATCCATAACAAAAAGGAAAAGATAGAGACTCATTTCCAGAAGCTGGTGTTGAAAATTTTGAACATTTGGTGCATTAGTAAAATGAATTTTCTTTCCTTCAGCTTCCCTTTCCAACAAGAGAAGGGATTACTGCATATCTACTGAGGTTCATGGCCTCTCCTTACACATCTGTGGGAAAATGTTAATGAGACTTGATCCTTACTAATAGGTTCAGAATCAGGATAAGATAGTGGAAAGTGAATGTTATTCGATAGTTGAAGCATAATTGTTTACACATGATCTAACAGAGATTTTCCTAAACTTGTAAACATGACTCACAGTGTTGTTCAGAAGAAGGACAAAAGTAGCACAAAGCATAAATCTAATCCCAAGCTATTTTTCATTGCAAAGATATTTCAGATGAGCAGGAGACAGAAGAGTAGCGAATGCATTTGAAAATCATAAATGAAAAGCAAATAAATGATTACTATATGGTATCTGTTTATTTAATATATTTTTTCAGACAAATGCAGCTAAACTCAGTCTCAGTACTACTGAGATGTACATGAGAATATGCGACTGAGTATGTGCACGCTGTTATGACTGTTTTGTTGGTGTAGTGAGTGTTAAGCATTTCTTGCTCTCAGCTGCATAATTGCTCTCTGTTCTGACAAGGCACTGAGGTTCTCTATTCTGGACTGCATCGAGTCACATCTGGTAGATTTTGGGATCAGTAGGAATGAAGGTAGTAAGACAAAAAGTGATTTTAATGTTCCCCTGCCAATTTGCAGTAGCAAAAAATAAATAAAAACCGGCCTGTATTTTACTTCATTTTTTTTCTCTGTGCACAAGGAACAAGCACTCTTCTGAGATTGCACTTCCTCTTCAGGGTGTATTTTCCTAGTGGTATAGTGGGATTTAGTCACACAATTCCATTAACTCCAGTGGACCAGAAGTTACAGGCACTTGATTATTTAATTTGGGTTGGATTCCTGAATTCTGCATTTGACTTGTTATCGAGCTATTGCACATGTGACTGAGGGAGAGAGGGGTTAAGAAATTGAAAATGTGAAGTGTATAGTCAGTGAATTTTCAGTTACGAATTTTGTGATGGAAACTCCCTGAAGCTAGCAAAGTATATAATATCACTATTCTTATTGAAATAAGCTCGTTTACTATTTATTTGCACTCTCACTCAAATGATTCCTGAATTTCCTTTCAGATTTCAAGAAACTGATTTATAAATCCTAAACAAAAACGTCCTTTTCATGGCATTGACAAATACCATCTCTCTAGGTGACTCTAGTACTTTATATTTAATTCTCTTCTGAATGTTGGGCAGCCTTCCAAAGAGGTATTCAGTGTTCTTCTATATATCAGGGACCACTGAAAAAAAAAAAAAGAAGAATATGGCATGTGAAATATGTGAAGAAGGACATTAAAAAAAACCCGCAAACTCTCCATGTTTAAACAAACCATGAAATTTTCATTAATAGGGTTGGTATTCTGGAAAGAGATGGGGGCTAGGTGGTGATTTTTTGCTAGCTTTCAACAAGATACCCAAAATGCAAGCAAATTTAATGGAAAGTATACAGAAAATGATCTGCAAATAACTTATTTTGAGTTAGTTTGCATTGTTCTGATACAAAAATGGTGAAAGATACTTTTTTTCTTAGAATATGGAAGAAACCAATCTGCTGGCACTTAAAACATTCTAAGAGAGCCTTCAAACCCTTTGAGAGACTGATAAGCGTGGAAAGTGTATGATTCAATGAAATCTATCATTTGGGGTTAAAGAATACCAGAGAGATTCTAGAATACTAAGAAATAACATGGGGGAAAGAGAACATCTGGTTTTAAGGAAATATAGTATGCATATCAGAAAATAAGTGGAAACAAATAAGTAGTGGGACACTAAAATATCCAAGTTACAAACTATACAGGAAAGACAGAGTAGCTTTGTGCCAATGCAGGCTTAATGTTGTATTTAAGGAAAGTTAAGAATCAAGTCACATAGATGAATTAACTGTATCAGCAACTAACCTAAAATCCTTTTGGAGTTGAAGTTCCAACCCTAAATAGAATATGCGTTAGGAACCACCAAGATACTAATTGGTAAGGAAGAGATTGTAAGAACATAAATTACAATAAATATCATTTTGGGCTGTGCTTTTCAGACTACGTTTTTAGACACCAAAATTTACTGCTTCATGCAATAACTTCTCAGGGAAGCCACAAACAGGATGGGAAACATTTGGCTTGGTACTGAGCAGTGCAAGTTCAAAACATTGCTATTATAATAGGGATCATAGTGTCCTAAAAATGAGCATCTCTGCAGGGACAAAAAGAAAAAATATCTGCCACAGTGGTGTTCATTTTTCAGAAAGGAAATTACACACAAATGAGGAAACCTGCTTAAAAGGAATGAAAAGGGTGAAATGTTTGAAGACAGCATGGAGACATAACACTGGAAACTGAAAGCAAGTTCATAATGTCAAAAAGGATTTTCATAAGACTCAGTAGGGTGGGTGGCTAAAAGGAAATATAAGGAAAGCTATTTGAAGTAAGAATCTAAAGGACAAATGGCCAGAACCAGGTCATTATTCAGTTAAGTGTTCTAATGAAATTAAAGTATGAAACAACAATAACTATTAACAGTATTTTCTTGCTTAAGTCTAGTTTTTTAATGAGGAATGGAAGGTGGCAAATGTAGTTTCAGTTTTTAAAAASGGCACCAAGTCAGACCTCTGGACTACAGACCAGGAAATCTGGGGAAGACTATACTGGGAAGGACATAAGAATAGCTTTTGTATAAGAAGGTATGCTTTACATCTCCTAGTATGCCTTGAAGGGAAACTGTGAGCACATGGATAAGGGGTATAAGCCGTTTGGATTTCCAAAAGGTTTTCAAGAAGGTCTTTAACTAAAGAGACTAGGTTCCTGTGGGATAAGAGAGAAGGTCTTCCTGTGGGTAAATAACCAATTATCTGGTTAGTTATTTCCTGTAAAAGATGGAAAATAATGGGCAGGGATAAATGCTCAGTTTTCCCAGTGAGGGAGATTGTTTCTGCTCCAGAAGGTCTACTCTGTTTGGCATGTACATCAGTGAGCTGGAAAGGAGAATGAATAATGCAGTGACACATCTTGATGATACAAATCTATTCAGAGTTCTTAAGACGAGGATAGATTGCAAATAGCTACAGAAAGACCTCACAGTACTGACTGGCAGTAAAGTGGTGGTGGCTGAGATACAGTGTTGATAAATGTAAAACAGTGCATGTGGAAAAAAACAGTCCTAACTTTAAATGCACAGTGATGAGCTCTCATTTAGCTCTCTACAAAAGAGATCATGGAATTATTATAGATAATTCTATGAAAACGTCACTTCAGTACTCAACAGTGTTCAGAAAACTGAATCAAATGTTAGGAAATACTGGAAAAGGAATAGAGAACAAAGCAGAAAATATTATGCCATGGTATAAGACCCTGGTATACCCACATCTTGTATATTGTGTGCAGTGTTTTGGTCCCTCAATCTGAAAAAGAATATTCCAGATTAGATCCAAGGTATGGAAAGCTCCTATACAAGGAGAGAATAAATGAATAGGACTGGGATTTGTCTTGCCTAACTTCACATCTTCCAGACAGGTGTCTGCATGTGAGCTGTTTGTCTAGGCTCCAAAAGTTCCCTAAGCTCAAGGAAAATCTGCTCAGTTTAGTTGCTGGAGTTTAGAATGAGATTCATATCATCCTATTGTAAAAACTTACATTTTGTTTAATTTCCTGTCTTGATTAGCTTCCTATTGACTATAAAGGGAACATAGGGTGACTTGCTCAGATGTAAATGCCTACCTCTTAGATATCCAAATTTTGTCAAATGTATTCCAGTATGGGAATCTTCAGGCTGGAAAAAGTGGAAGATATGATGGAGGTTTATAAAACCATGAATGGCACAGAGAAGTTCAACAAAGAATGGCTGATTACTGTCTCTCATGAGCGAAGAATTAGGGATCTTCTAGGGAAGGTCTCAAGTGATAAGTTCAAACAAAACAAAAAAGAGATGGTTCTTCAGCTAAATACTAAACTCATCATAAGATGTTGTGAATGTTAAAAGCCTACATGAGTTCAAAAAGCTAGYGGGCAATTCATGGAAGAGAAAGCATCAAGAGCTAAATGACATAAAAATATAACTTCTGGCTCCAGAATCTCCAAGCCACAAATCAGTGAGCTGGAAGAGTCTAGCAAGGAGCACGGGAGCTCATGCTTTCCTGAGCTTTACATTCTTCCCTAGGCAACTGCATTGGCTACTGTCAGAGGAGGGACTGGGCAAGAGGGACTTTTGGTCTCTTTAGCCACTGTTATGTCTGAGACTTGCAGTATTTGGCTGGTTAGGGTTTGTGCGGTATATGTCTTCTAGAGTTCTTGCTAATTTTCCAAGGAGTTTTAAAACACTGACAGGACTGTACGGATCATTTAAAATCCAATCTACCACCTACAGTATCACACACTATTGAAATTCTTTCTTGCATAAGGAYAGTCATAATGAAAATAATTTGGGGCTGTTTCTCCTATTGCTGTTCACACTGAGAAGTCATTTAAATCCTGAGCAATTTAATTGGTTTAAATAGGTCTCCTTGTGGCAGTGGAACACCACACACCATGTATATTTGTTTTTAAATTAGAAACACTACAGTTCTCCACATTTTTATGATATAAAACTGTGATATATATAGTATTTTTTATTTAGAAAAAAAATAATGGAAATATGAATCAGTCATAAAATATAAAAACTGATTATTAAAATATAAGTATTACTGTAAAACATTTCAATCATGCTGATGAAAATCACAATCTAGTAGAAATTCTTAATTTCTTCTTCTACAGATGAAAAGTATTATGTAAGATACAGAAATTATTACTATTTCTTAAAATTGTTTGAACACTTGTTGAAAGAAAAAGGAATTCACATTGACTTTCTCTTACTCTAAAACTACCTCAGGAATGATGTATGTTGAATGGTGGACACATTGTCCCTGATGAATTGCGTTACTTAACTTAGCCTTTGAGTGGCTGACCTTTTTAATAATACAATATCATCTGCCAGATCTTAATATGGATATATTTTTCTTTCTCTTGAGTTTTTAATTGTAAGATTACTGGCATTAATTACATAGCTCTGTATTGACTAGCATTCTTTTCTTGTTACTTTGTTGTGTTTTGATTCAAATAACTAATAAAAGTGCTAGTAAAAGTTCAGGCTTAGTATAATAGAATACAGAGGATCAAATTCAAATATGGTGAAAATTATATTGTATTTTATATACTGCAAAATTAGCATAATGCTGCAAAAATCAATATTGTTGCAGCAGAAAAAGCAATTAAGAAAGCCAATTGCAAAATGTGGGGAAGGAAAGAGAAACATTTTATCTTATACTTTCATAAGTATTCCTATGTTTTGACTTCTTTGCTTGTTACTTCCTTATGTGTCTTAGCCTTCCCACTCTGTGAAATAACTTGCGGTCACTAAAATATGTTGACTAATCATGAAGATTCTTCTATTTCCCCTTAATTTAGATATAATGATTATGTGATTTACATAATCATTTGTGTCAGTCTTCATGTAAGACCAATACTTCTAAGTCAACATTTCAGATGCAAATAATTGCCCTGAAATCAGTCAAGTACTTAATTATATGCTTAAAAACAAGTGGTTTATAAGCTTAAGTCTGTGTGCTTTGCCTGAGCAATGAAGTTTTCAATTAAAGCCTGAATGTATTACTATACAAATTAATAACAAATTAACTTGCTTTAATGCAGAATCTGCATTAAAGTGCATTGTAGTGCAGGAACTGATCTTTGCACCAGATGATTTCCATTTATTCTAACAGTGACTTATTTATAAATACAATGAGGGCACTGGTCATGCTGACTAAGAGACGTTCTCCGATCTTGGAAAGTAACAGTGGAGGTGCCTGTTTGACCATCCCCAGTATAAGTCACAGTGCTATGGCCAAGAACCTTGGCCACTTAAACTGGCAGACAGTAAAATAGCTATTTGCAAGTTGCATGTTCAGACAATAATATATATATCTTCAGTCACTGAAGCCTTCATCTTCCAAGAACAAATGCCTGTTCTTAAAACATGTTGTTCTTCTGAGCTCCAGTGTTGATTTAAATGATCAGGTTAAGCACATGTATAATTGTGGGATAAAACAGACATGCTAGATCTTTTCCTTTTCATCACAGACCTTACTCTTCTCACAACACTGTAAATCAGTATTCTTTCCAGTAATATCAGTTGTGTTTCAGTGGTATAAAACTGGTGAAATGGAGAAGAGAACTGTGTGTTGTGAATTTGATCTATGCCACTGCTCTCGTGTTATGGCATGTGCATCATTCCCTACACTTATCTTTACAAAATGCACATCGCTTCTGGTCTGTGTATTTTACAGATTTATCATTATAGCCATTCACTTCATATGAATTCCATTTAAGTCAGTCTAACTCCTTATGTTGTGGGATTTTATATAGCATAGTGGAAGCGAAATCTGACCTTTAATGAAGTTTGAGGGACAATTTTTCCATGATGCTTGCCTTTAAGCCAGTTCATGACATTCTAATATCTATGAATGTCTTAATGCTACTTACAGTGTGAAGATTCTTACGGTTCACTCAGATATTGATTTTTTTCTTTTGAATGTTGTTTGCATCACATTTTGGTGAAATGATTAGTAGGTAATCATTTCAGGTTTCTTGTTCATCCAAAATGAGATGCAGACCACATATGCTCTGTATTAAAAATACTGAGAGAAAGGAGCTGGAAAGCCAGACTAATATGGCAAGTGAATTATCCTACCTTTGTGTGCAGAAATCACATTACCTAATGTGCTCCTGAAAATGATGGAATTTGTCCCTTAGAAATGTCTTATTGGTACATTTTGACACAATTTACCTTGTTAAAGATTTATAAATGTCTCCTTAGAGAAGATAGATACGGAAGAGTGGAAGATCCTCTCTCCATTAGAGTCACGATGTGCTGTGTCTGGGGTCCATGCTGCAGGGCTCTGGGGATGTTTTTACATGCATCATGGAAACATGATCATCAGGTTGTTTCTATTAAAATCAAGATGCTTGAAACTAGCAGTTTTTGGTTTTCGCATAMATTATTAAAATTACTAAACTGGACTGCTGTTACGCATAATTTTAAAGGTTATCTTACACCGTGCATTCTTTTGTTTTTCTGAAATGTGGAGGCATGTAGGCCAGTTTGGGATTCATAGCAAGGAGGTTTTTTATTTTCTTGTTTTTATTCCCCTTTCTAACCATTTATTTGTAAAGCACAGGATACCTGAGGTAAGAGCATGACCTCAGTGAGATCTATCTGTTTTACCATTGATTACCTTTCTTTATTCACTGTATTGGGGAACTGTGATCTGCCTCTGTTTTCATATATTAAACAGCATTTATCAGCCCGTCCACCCTGAGGAACATATACTACATAAAAAATGAGAGAAGAAAGAAGCATCCTTTATAGCTCTCATTCCAGTGGATGTTCTGGTTAGAGATTTGGTTTAGCTTGCCAAAAATTGCTATCAAGGCTCTAATTTATATCATCACCTTCTGAAATGCCAGGCCTTATCGCTGAGACTTAAGGCCCGTATTAAGTTATATAAAAAGACTGTTGCCTGTATCATGATCAGGATGTGCCCTCCTTTCAGCTCGACATGGGATACCTCTGCTATACTAGTCAGCTGGTAGTAGAGTCAGTAGTTTTTGAAGTAGTTGCTTATGTTTGTTTGTGTTTAATTCACACAGGTTTATCGAGCAGAAATTGTGCCTCTTAAAGAGAAGGTGCATCACGTCAATGAACTTGCTCACCGGTTCACCCCTTCTGATATTCAGCTCTCCCAGTATAATCTCAGCTGTGTGGAAGACCTGAACACAAGGTGGAAGGTGCTACAGGTAGACTTCCCATGACCATTTTCTTTATGCTGCATTTAAGTAAATATTTTTTCCGTCTGTGCAGTTGTTTTCTCCCCATGGAAGAGCATTAAGGCCATATTAAAGGAATGAAAGAAGCAGCAGATAGTATTGAAAAACACTTTCAGAAATGGTGTTCCTATGAGAAAACAAGAGGCTGTATTTTCATGTGCTTTGAATATTTTATCGAGAACTAGAATTCAGTTAACCCAGTTTGTCATACAGTTAAAGCTCACATACAGTTAAAACACTTAATAGTTTGTTTACCTTTTAATAACAATATGTTGCATTTAGCAATTCTGTTGCCAAACGTGTCATGTGATGGTTTCTTTCAGCTGACTTATCCATGTTTTACTGAGATTTTATGGTGTGCATGAAGGATTGATTTAAGATAGTTTGCTTTTGCTGCTTTATTCCTTTTACTTTTTGTTTAAATAATTTTCAGGGACAATAGTTTTAAATATTTTCTTCCACAGCCAGACTAATGATGCTGTGCAGTGGAACCTTTAATGTCACATTGTTACAATCAAATGCAAAATTACAAGGCATTATATGCATTCAGTTGGCAGGATTTGTTACTGCTATTAAAGCTGCTAAGAAAGGGATTAATATTATGATATATTATGAAATCAATGTGAGCATAAAATAAATAAATATTATTAAAAATAAATATTGAAAAGTTTATAACTTCGCTTTTTTTTTTTTTAACATATACATCACTAAAGTTTTAGATTACTCTGTGTTATATTGTGATTAAAGCCTTCCAAAATGTATACTTTTTTCCAAAATGCACTATATTCCAACTCAGAATTTTAGGAAGAATGAGTCRGGGGGAAGGTGTAAGCATGTGTGAACTGACATATTGTGATGTAGGTGCCACAGCAGTAGAGCAGTGTTATGATTAAAGGAAGGCAAATGCAATTAAATGCACTTCTTTAAGCAATGGAGTTTACTCACTGTTTTATTTATTGCTACATCACTGCCCCACATTGTGAAGTCATGTCGTTGTATTTACCTTAACAAAGATATTGCAAAAATGTGGAAGTATGAGATGGAAGTTAACACAGAGTTTTGCCTTTATTGTAAAATCCAAATATTTTGAGCAATACTCAAAAATGAACCGATTCCCTGTTATCATATATAGAGACACAAGATCCTGAAGCTGTCAACTCTAGTAGTCAGCAAGAGGTTATTGCTTCTTTATTGCTTCTCCAAAAGAAATCTCACAGTTCTGTGACATCTCCAGTTTATCGTCAGTTCATGCAAATATTAACAAAATAAATACTTTTTGCTTTTTCATAATCAGCAGTTGGCAGTGACAGTGCTAGTTTAAGAAAACGATAATTAGTCCTAGATCTTTGGTCATTAGCCTCCCTTTTTTCCCAGATTCTCAAGATAGACTTTAGGTAAATTTATTAAAGCAGATCAGCAGATATCTGGAAGATAAAATGAGTAGTCCCAAAATGACTTACCTCACCTATGAGGAAAATCACAGTTGTTTTATGTTTTTAAAAACAACAGCTAATTCAAGCAGCAACAGAATCAGTTAACAAATTTGCTATGTTTTATTGAAAATTAACCTGCTAGTTAACAAAATAGTGAACTAAGTTCCAGTGATTTGCTGAAATATACTTCACTACTTCATCAAGACATAAGGGAAAGAGGAAGATTCATGGGAAAGGCATATAGGATATGAAATAGTCAACCAAGTCTGAGAGAAAGACAGAGATAGATAAACATTTTGTTGTAACTGYTCATGAAAGTACCAGACAGAGGGCAAACTTGACATTGTAGACTACGTGGATTTTGTTTTAAAATTTATAGTAAATCTCTCTTGCTCTCTGTCTCGTTGTCTCTCTGTCTCTATATCCTAAGGGGGGAAATATTTCTCACCCATGTATCCCATTTCCTATAAAACAGCATTGCAGGAAAATCATAAAACAGATGGTTTTGTGCTGTTGTTTGCCAGAAGTATGTTAATTCCTTGTTATATGTGGAAGAGGTGCRTAAGGCTTATCGTAGCTGAAATAGTAGTGAACCCTAATGTTATAAGAAGGTTTCAGGGCATTTTTTAGAGGATGAAATGGTGTGTTGTTTCTTGTTCTATTAACACTGGAACTTTTATAAGATCAGAAGAGGAAATGTATCCTTTTAAACCAAATCTTACAGAGAGTTAATATTATATTCATTTTACAAACATAAGAACAAGCCAGACCCTAGTCAGTCATTTACAGTATTGTGAAGTGGTTGTACAATGAGATAATTAGTGAATAGTATCACATATTGCTGCAGAATCTTTCTGGAACTTCACTTACATTTCTACATTAATGCATATTTGCCTTTGTGTGTGTGTATGTGTGAGTGTGTATGTGTGTTTACTTTTGATCAAGGTACCTTGAAGTGTTACTGGAAAAAATATATGGAAAATAACGTAATTATGAATGAGTATCCACAAGACAGAATTTTAAATTTAGTGATACATTTTTGTACTGGAAATTCTTACAGACTTAACCAGTCCTGGTGTTGAGGTATTTTATAAAGACATATTTCATTAATTCAGCTCAGTCACTGAGAATTAAAAATATATCATCAGCTTGTGAAGTTTAAACAATGTGAAAATAATTAGCTTCATACCTTTAAAAGAGTACTTTTAAGGGAAAAAACAGTTTATTTTCCCATATTTCTTGAACATAAAAGGAGATTAAATCCCTCCAGGGAACTATTTGTTATGGACTTCACAGGCAGCTCTCATGTTCAGATTCTGTGCACTTCAAACAGTATGTGTAATGAGATCATCCTGAGGGAAAGCATGTCTTGAAAACTGTTACTTACAGTCAAGGTTTGAGGATCCAGGGTGACCGGATTGGAGGGAATTATGTCCACTTCTGTTTGGCTGGACATCCAGTTGGTGTAATGCTGGTCAAAAGGTGAATCCTCTGACACTTAAAAGAATTTCCAAGTATCCCATYGGGAACAAGCCTTCAGCGATCCAGAAAGATTATTTTTGTTGAAATCAAATTGTGTCCACTCTTATTTAGAAGATTACCTGTAATAAGCTGAGAAATACAAAAAGAACACACTGGACACTGTCTTACATCCACAAAATGGATCTTTAAAGAGATTTTTGTCATGAGATTTATATTCCAGTGTTTTATTTTAGAAAGTTGTAATGAACTTCAGTTATCTGTGAGTGGTTGTCTCTGCCCATAGTGGTGGACCTAGCCTGTCTAGTTTGTGCAGGTGGGCAACCTGGAGGAAGCACATACAATGACTAGAGCTACAATGGGCAAAGGGCTGCATAGATTAATATAAAGTATAAGTGTAAGAAACATTAGCCCTAATTTCTGTCTTGTTCTTAACTCGTGGGTTCATCTTGCACCAGTAGCAATGGTTCTCCAACATCTGGGAAGGCTATGGTGCAAGAGTGTCTTGTTAAAAGGTCCAGTCATAGCTATTATTCTGTTCCCTCAGGCAGCTCTCTCTTCTTACAGCAGCTGCTGAAGAAAGAGCAGGCTTTTACTGCTACTGCAGGCAGTTACCTAAAGTTATATCATAGTCTTATTTGTATTCCATTGAGGATGAGTTCTTTACTGCACTGTGTAATATACATGATTGTAATAAGTAGTACTGCAATGAATTATTTAAGAAAACAGCATCTTCCAGGTGCTTCACAAATATTAGCTGATTCTGTCAGYCCCTGGTGAGAAATACGAATGAATCTGACTCTCTTGATATGCAGAGGAACTGACATTGAGAATATAAGGGCTAGAAGGGAAATCCCTTCTGTACTGAAATCAAGATGCAATTGTGACTGCGTGTCAGTCTTGCTTACCTCCATATGTAAATGTCCCACCAGATATTAACTGAAGGTGTTGTCAGGTATTTATTCAGATGCAGTGAGCCTCTGGAGAACTGAGCCACTGGCATGCTGGGCAATAGTCCTCAGCTCACATCCTGCATTCTGTAGGGGGTTGGCACCAGGGCGAATAACTTGCATCAAAATATAAGTTGAAAACAGCACTGATCTATTATATGAAAGTTTAGGTTTGGGGATTTATTTCAGTTTTCCTTCACCTTCTGTCCTCCATGACTCCTCCAAGAAAAAATCCTCAAAAAAGAAGCAAAATAACAACAAAAGTACTCATGTAAAAGAAATGTTTTTTTCAGGTCTCTCATAGGTCAGCTGAAACAAGTTCACCAGATTCTCAGGTCCTTTCTCTATTTCTGCATGGGTGTCATGGTAATGGTTTCAGGAAGTATTTTTTCCAAGGTCTCAACCATGTCATTAAGATTTGGATGTGATTAAGGATATTCCCTTATGTCATTTTTTCCAAAGCAGAAGGAAAACCCCTTCTAGTTCTTTGGATTTGAGTAGTCCAAATTCTTAAAAACTGCATATGAGTGTCATACAGGAAAGCTCTATTCGTATACTTAAACCCACAATCTACCTTAACATTTTGTATATCTCATATTACAAGAGAAGTTGCTTATTCTACATTAAACAGTGAATGTAAACAGAAGGTATGTTAGAAGTGGATAGAAGAAGGCGATGCAACACTGAACAAGAAAAATGTTTCTTACTCTGTAGGAGATAGAGAATGTCACATATATATGAATGAAATGGGTAATTAGCTTTTTGTATTTCAGCATTATTGTCTTTGGATTGCCTTAGCAGTTTCTCTTTTCATTGTGTCATTTTATTCATTTTAATAATTAATATGTTCCCATTCCTTTGGGTTTCTTGCTTTTTAAAAAAATATATATTTTGACTTATGTCATCTGACAGTAACTGACAAAAACAGGAGACAATTGTTTTAAATACCTGGGGGCAAAATGCTGGCCCATCTGTAGTACACTAATTAAGGAATTACTAAAATCATAGTTCTTTTCAAGCTTGAATTTTAAAACTGTTTTAGTAGTTGCAGATTTCATCTTCCCAGCAGAGGGAGATTTTGATCCTTTTTGGAAGATGCGTTTCCCCATTAGGCTCTTCAGTAGAAATGTTGTTTTGTGTATTCCATGGGAACTGGAACTTCTGCCAAAGTCACAGTTGTCATGGTTCTTTACTGGCCTCTTACTGATTTAATTGGTTATGCCACTTGGCCTCAGAAGTCATACATTCATGTATTTTTCTTCATTTATGTTAGCTTATGTCTCGATTTTGCTGAATGTTGCTCTGCACAAATATTCATATAGGTTCACTTTACGCTTAATTCATTCCTTAGAGATCTTTATTCATTCCTAAGAGACCTTATGTAAGGTAGTGGAGGAAGGCCAGCTATCTGGACATGGGATTCAATTCTTTTAATGAACTGTGTGACAGAAATTGGAAATATTGCCTAGTAAATTAGAGGGGCATGTTCATTGTTTTGTGGCATGTTTAGTACAGTAAGTGAAAGAATGCACGTATGTAAGTAAAAAACAGGTATAGTTATCAACGACAGCCATGCCAGCAGAAAAACAAATAAAACCTTGTTAAAGTTACGATGTTCTATGTGATGAATTTCAGCTTCTTGAAACTTTAAATGCTTTAGTCATTTTTTTTGTTTGCAAAAATACATTCATTTTAGAATTCTGTTATTCTTTTTGGCTTCCTTTAATTTGCAATTTTGCCATCTTTAAAGACTTGTTTTAAAGAACCATACAGAACAGTAATTTGCCCTGTTTTATGTTCTCATTTCAGTGTACATACGTAGATTTTTTTATGCGTTTCATATTTCTCTTATATATGTGTGTATATATATATGTGTGATTATAAAAACTGAATTACCTTGTTTACAGTTACAAAGACAAACACTTAAAAGTTAGGAAATGCAAGAAAATACATGTTACACATGCAGCCTGAATTCAGCACTCTTTGTACAATCTTTTTGTATACAATATATCCTGTAAATCTCTGATTCATCTGGGCAATGCAAAAATGATAGGAAGAGAATGGGCATATCATTTGATGTATGTTAGTCTTTTCTTCTAACACAATGAGACTTACACATTTACCTACACGTGTCAGCAATTATAGATCATGTTTGGCAGCACACATCCATACCAGTCACACCAGACTATAGTTGGGGTACTGGGGAAAAATGAAATTATGATACTGTAGGAAGTGCATTCGCTGAACATGAATCATTAGTTCTGTGGCTTTTCAGTTAACTAGTTTTATCTAAATTACTCAGTAGATAGCTCTTTCACTTATTTACTAGCCACCACTGAAACATTACTGAAGAAGGAATTATTCATATTCTGTAATATTCATGATCCATAATTCATGAGTATCTCAAAAGCATTAATTGAAATTATTTCCACAGAAGTTTTTTTGGAAAAGAAAGTGGAAGTTACAACTGGAGAATTAAAGCACAGAGTTTCAGTTCTACAAAGATGTGTAGACAGTGGGAGTTAGAAGTTTTTACCTTAAATGAGAAAATTGCACATGTAGCTTCATTTTTTTCTTGCCAACATTGACAGAATACGGTCTGGTTTTTTTGACATCTTTTTAGGGGTGTGACCTGATTCCAAACAGCTATGTTTAGACTATTCATTATGAGAAATAGTTTTTTTAAGGTAAGAATGCGTGATGTTGTTCAGTGTGAAAAGTTGGGACGTGCACAGAGTTAGCAGCAGCCAGTAATGGTGAAGGCAAACAGGAACAAAACCAAAATGAACCTTACAGTTACAAGTCATTCTCCGGTCCTGACTTCCACATCACAGCTCCTTTTCCTTGCCAAAGTGTTATCAACTGTAAGAGCTCCTAATTTGTGGGTTAGAATTGAAAATGAAAAAGAGCGGAACAGGGTAGGGTAGGGTAGGGTAGGATACACAGTCAGCTATCTGCTGACGCCAGAAGGAAGATGAGTCTTAGTAGTCTCTGGTTCTGCTCCATACCCTGGAGGGGATTTACTCTGCCGACACAGACGGTCCGTTCATCCCCGCTTCATTGGGAGCAGGGTTAGGGCAGACGCGCTGAGCTTGCCTTGAATGTGGAATGCATGCATTGCAGGTAAAACGTTCGCTGAGTTTAAGAGCCGTCCTATAAAGGCCTTGTCTAAAAGTGATTTTCAGAGGCTTGTAGCTCAATGAAACCTTAATAAATATTTTTGGAAGCAGTATAAGACTTCTCAACTTCTAAGGCCTGGTGCCAAAGTATTGTTAAAGGCTTTAGGCAGCAAGAATGTGGTACTAGCAAAAAATCTTCCTCTCTCTCCCTGCTTTTTTCCTGATTTCTATCTCTGAAATGCTCTGATTTTTAGCTGAAACTTCATTCAGAGCAATAAAAAGGCCGAAAGTAGGCAAAAAGTATTCAAAAATCCAGGACAAAAGGTTAATGTTGGCAAAAAATTATTTTGTTTGTTGGGACATTTTGTGTCTTTTTGACATATATTTTTGCATTTTTGATGTATTATAACTGCAGGTATTTTGCTGTCATTCTGTCTACCGTTGGGTTACAAAAGTAGCCTTTTTTTAGGCTATGCAGTATTGTGTGCTATATTTTTTTAGTCTTTTTGCTTCAGTTGGACTTTAAGTGAAGTGAGATATTTTTGCCATTTTATAAATTACTGTTAACAATAGTGTTTAAAATACTGAAAATGTCTGTAATATTACATTGTGACACAGTTTTAAAACCAGTCTTTGTAGATAAGAGTTTGCATGCCATATTCAGAGTATTTTTATAAGGTACTCTTTAAAATTGCCACTGTAGTTTTCATCGCACCATGGGTAAAGCTGTATGTTGTGTTCTTATATAGAAAATTCTGGGCAGTCTGGAAGTCACATAACAATATGATAACTGTAGAGGAGAGGGCATTTTATACACAAAATATCTCAGCTCCTGGTAGGTGTTTTTTGTACAAATGTTTTCTATAAAGTGCATCCTAATCTGGATCCATCAGGGGCAATACAGGCAAAAGGAGTTATTTGATCATTTTGATCACTTACTGATCATTTGATCCAATGATCATTTTTGGTCATTTACTACTTCTCAGAAATTCAGAAAGTTCACAGAAGGAAACACAGGTGTCCAAAAGCCAGTCATACCCTGAAGGATCTGATGTAATCGAGGGCAATGTTTCTGCATTTCAGTTCACAAATGGAGAGATTGCAAGATTTTCACCTGAGATGGGCAATTAGTCTTAGCCAGATGGCTCCTGAATTGAGGAATATCTACAGGTATATCTGGCCCCTTAACTCTTGCAGTGCTAGTCAAACTTAGAATTAGGGGGCAGTAAAGCTTTGTTAGACTCAGCATGTGAGAAATAGGGAATGAGAGCATAGAAGACAGTTGCTGCCCCCTTTTCATTTAGGTGTTGCCTCTCTATTAAGAATCGTTTGTTCTTCCATTGCTTCCAGTGGCTCGTCTGACCCATTTAATTCTTGTGCTTACTGTTATATTTTTAACAATGGTATTGCAATAACTCTTAGAAAACTCACCCAAATAGGAACACCACTGTACAGGTGCAGAATACGCATAATGTTACTTATGGTTCTTGACTCAGAGCTTACCATGTCGGTTTTTATTTATATTATTTTGCTATTTCTTCTGTAACTGGAGAACTATGGCAACATAAAATTCACACATTATGGAAATGAATTCTTTAGTGTGTGCCATTTTGTTTGGGAATTGTTGGTTTTGTGTGGGTTAAAGACACAATTAGTCTTTTTCTTCCCTTTTCTTAGGTGTTCAAAGTTCATTCTCTGTCATAAGGTCAGTTTGTTTTAAAACAAAATTAATGGCATGATGAATAAGTATGAATTAAATTAGGAAAACAAGCCTAACTCTGCATTTGTACATAACACATCCATTGTGTTGGATGTTGTCACTTCCTTCCCTATGATTCCTTATACTGGTCTCAAGTGTTTTGTGTCCTTTTCTCCCAAAACTCTCCCTTATGACTCCTTTCCATATGTAAAGACAGTCCTACTTATCCATATAGCCTACATATTTAACACCTATCCTGCTTACCTGACATATAGCTGATATTACAGTACTGTTTCAGCAGTTCAGTGATTTCTGGGGGTATTCTTTCAGGAGAAAGAGAAGAACGTGTCTTCCATAAAATAGCTCTGTATTCCTTGTATATCCCAGCATTCCAGTTGCTTATCTCGAAACATTACATTTCAGATCCTGAATTGACTTTGTCTGTACTTTTGCCAGCCAAAGAGCTAAGATAACCAAATTTGGTTTGCACATCGGTTGTCACAGCTGGCTGCAACATAGCCCTGAATTTGGCTATGTTTACCTTTAAAGAGAAGGGGGTTACATTTTTCTTATAAAGTCTTCATAACTTTTCTCAGCTGTGAATGACATGTGAATTAGTGTCAAAGCAGCAGGGTCTGTTGCAGAAGTGATGCAGGCTCCCTCTTTTAAGTACTCAAGATCTAATCCTTTTTCTTCATCGGTGAACAGGGGGTCAGCTTCTGTCAATTAAAGTTTCTGAAAGGCAGAGAGACATCCAGTTCTAGCATGACCACTCTTCTCCCTCGACACTGTGCCCCTACATCCTGAGACTGTGCTTGGTAATTCCCACGAGTGATAGGTTAAGCCTGCAATGTCTAATGGTGCCAGGACTTACTGATTATTTTAGCTTTGCCAATGACACTCTACGTAATTTTTCAAATTATCTTAACTACCTTGTGCCTGAGTTTACACATTTTTAGATGAGTATCCATCTATGGTCAGAAAGGGACATTACGAAACCTAATTAAATTAGGATGAAATTGTGTCAGTTTGTCATAAGTCATAATAGCCTCTTAATTTTATGAGAAGTCTGATGGGTTTTTTTAGTCTGAGGGTCTGTCCGACTCTCCTAGAACAGGGGGCCAGGATAAGAAAGCATATTTTATGTAAATTTGTGTTTATAATTATTTATTGTTATACAGACCCAGACCCCTGAATCAAAACTAAAAATGGATTTGTGATGTGAATTGTACTACAATGTATGAAAAGGGTTTTGGATAAAAACTACGATCTTAACTTATTCTACATGTTTATTGAAAGCATGATTATATTTAAGAAAGACAAGGATGCTGTAAAATCTGCTACTGATAGTCTGTGAGCCTATTCCAGAAAACAAATCATAGCCTGTTTAACATGCCATTTACATGCCATTATGTAGCATTCTGGTATTCAGTGGTAACACTGCTATGTGAAGGAAGAGGTACGGGGCAGACTTTAGACTGGTGTGTTAGAGCTAAGTCGTTCTAGGCAGTTGGCTTTGTGTCTGTCATTCACAACTGTGTTGAATGTTATTCCTGTTGAGTTTGCATAGCCAAATCTCCTTGTATGCCCCAAGAGCAATACTTAAGCCTTCTTTTTGCCAGAAGAAAAACCCTTTATTGTACAGTCTATCAAAGAGCATACTAGGAAAGATGTGAAAGTTGATGGAATAAAAATTCCATTTCGCTATTGTTAGAAAGCTGATGAATTCTTAAATCATTAGACARGAAACTTTATTTGTTCCTTATCCTTCTAGCTCTTCAGAGGAATAGTCCAGAAAAGGTGTATTCATAGTTGTGCACAAAGTAGATTTCATAAGCCCTCGGGCTATATTATTTTCATGTTTGGTATATTCACACAGCACTGTTACTGTTTAGAGATACTGTATTTCACTGTCTTTTTCATATTCAGACAGACTCTAGCTTGCCAGAAATTTTTTTTTTTTTCAACGAGCATATAACTAACAGATGTTTGTTTTTGGCTCCGTGTCTACATTCTTTGAAAGCTGGAGAATTAAATTGCTGACATTCAGACAACACTAATTCACATATCCAGGGAGCCTAATTTGCCATCCCTGAGATCCTGATTCCTGGTGTTCATGGGTTTAAAAACCATTTCAGTGACACAATGTAAGAATAGGCTGGGGAGTTTCAATAGTATGCTCCTGCTAAACATAATCACATTTTATAAACATCTGCGTCATTACTGGTGTGATTCATCTCTAAGCTGTATACAGCTGTGTTTCCAGTTTCAATTAACAGTCCCTTAATTGCATATCCATCTCATGTTACTAATTTAGTTAATTTATTCATAATTAAGAGTATTCTATTTTCTACGAAGGTTTGTTGAGCTTAGAATATGATAAAAAGAAATATTTTAAGGCTCATTGCTGAGAGATTTTGATCCTTACGATAATCACATCAGAAAAAAAGTGTCATTCACACACCTAACAGAGGAAGACAAGTTATAGGGGACATTTCTTCTTTTATCAGAATGAAATGAGAAAATTTTAGAAAGGTTTTGCTTTGTGTTTGAAAGCAAATGACAGTATGAATGTGCTCTTTTCTCCTCATTTTTGCCCTTCTCCCTTTTGCACAAAATCTAATGTAATTATCTATAGTTTAGACTGATACAACAGGTTTTAATATATAAGAAGAAATGACAGCATTAAAAAGGGTGTTACAAGAACAGGGTTTCATACGAGACTTGAATCATTCCATCGCAGGCATTTGGTCCTCTAACAGCTACATTTCAGAGTACAGTGTATTTGAAAGGACATATGTGATTAGGAACTGTGAGATAAATTAAAAATGTCTGAGACACACTCAGGTGGAAAATAAGGACTGGCTTAGCAGCATTTTCTATCAAAAGAAGTGTTTGTTTTTCAGAAAATGTCTTTTGTGTATCAGTACAAGAATATTCTCTTCAAAGGGGTTTAGAAATCCTAGAAACAAGCCTTCTTGCAGTGTTCTATAATCTAATGAAGTCCTTCACTTGCCATTTTAGCAGGATTGGTTACAACTGTCCAGTATTTTGTAAATACGCACATTCTGTCCTCCCTTATTATCTTAACAAACCCTGCAGGAATATTCATCCCAGGAAATGCCTGTGATATTCAGGAGATGCATGTGTAAACAGTCCTCTTAGGAAAACCGAAACAAAAAGCCCTCAGCTATATCTAAATTCCTTTAGCATGAAGAGTATTTTGATACTGGTATGTTATTAGTGAGTAGGTGAGTCATTCAAAGGGCAGAACCTCTTTTTAGAAAACAAAAGGGGGAGAAATACGGCACAGTCTTCCCTCTTTAAAAACAAAAACACTTGTTAGATGTTAAGAAAAATATTATTACCTAAGTACACTATCACATTGCTGTAATTTGAAGTAAACACAGGGGACTGTAAGTTGTAAGAGTCGTAAGACTGTAAGAGCACTGAAATAGTCTGATCAATATGTCTCAAGCAGAGCTGCAGGTTTTTAATGACAGCTGCTGAATCCCTTCTTGCTCAAAATCACAGTTGTCTGCTGCTTTTTCCTTTAATCTTCTCCTTCCTCCAATCTCCTTGATGCTCTTTTTAGTTTCTCTTATTGCTCTTCTCCTTGAAGCTTCCTTTCTTCCTCTTCATGTAAGGTTCTCCTTGTCTGTCATATCCTCTACAATCATACCAGCACTTTAAAAAAAAGGCTAGGGAGAAAATCATTAAACAAACAAATGGAGAACAAAAGCAGAAAAATTTAGTCTAACCTGAGAAGAAAGGATAGAGAGAGGAAAAAGTGGAATATAAGGTGCAGGTGCAGTAGGCTTTTAGTCATGGCAGTTTTATGACTCACAACTTTTTGTTTTCTCCAGTGATCTCTTAAGATCAGAGTTAGTGAAAAATACAGCCATAGTCTAAGCAGACTTCTGAAGCTCTTCAAAGAAGACAATCTCATGATTTTCTTTTCTTTTACTTGTCAAATATTAATGTTGGAATGTAATCTTGTGAAGATAATAAAAGTTTGAACCATTTCAACCTTTTAGCTGCATACTGTGTGTATTTAGCAAATAGAATGAGAGTTGCAGTGCTAACAGTGCTGTATGAATTCCAGGCTGCCCCACCTGTTTTGATTAAAATGGTGATTAGGGTTATAGGAGATTATAGCAATTTGCCAGGGTCCTGTTGGGCTGCAAGCTCAAGGTAAGATAGGCTAGTGAAAGTGCCTGCAGAAAGATAGACCACCATGGGTTGATTGAGCTTCAAGCTTTTATGCATGTTACTACCTCTGTTATTTGCATACCCTCTCCAGATTTTACTCTGCAAGAAAGGAAATGTATTCTTTTTTATGTATACAAAAAAATGTTAATAATTTTCTGCATTCAAAGGGAGATGGGTCTTCAAAAGGGAGTGCATAGACTTTTTAATTTTTATTCTGCTAATGTCTTACTCTGGAGGTTTGCTGTTGTTTTTTCTTTTGCATTTTGCTTGCTCCAAATAAAATGATAAGATGGTTCTGCCCTGTACTTCAGACGGCAGATTTAAACCCTATGGAAGTTTATGTGCATGTAAACCTACATTAATTTGTATTTTAGAAAGATGCACTTCATTTGCTTATTGGGATAGAGAGAGACCTGAGCCACAAGTTCAGAGTGACCAAATCCCAATCTCAGTTCTGAATGCCCCGTTAGGGTTTGTTCTATCACAGTATACATATGTTCTTATAGAGAATTTGCTGTCTTTTGCAATAAATACCAATCTTAAACTGTATTTCAATTAATATTCCATTTTTTTCCACAATAAGTAATTCTTAGAAGAATGCTCTTGGATCCTAAATAATGCAATAGACTTCTCGTCTATCTTGACATGTCTTTCTCTTGATCAGCCAATATCTAAAATGAGTGTATGTTTGCTTGTTATATTAAACAAGTGTGATGATTTTGAGTCAGGCTCACGTGGGAAATAAATAGGTATTTAACTGACCACTAAAGCAGCCTAACTTCAGCCTAACCAAGAAAGAAGGAAGTCAGTAAAAGAAGAAGGAAGAGAAGGGGATCTTTTAGGCCACTTGGAGATCAATGGTATTCCAGTTATGAAAAAGCAAATTGTTCCACTGGTAGAATGCCCATGTTTGCTCCTGAATGTAAGTGCACGTACTGCTTGCCTTACCTATGCTTGTCCTGTTTACTTCAGTGTAAGGCTCATATAAGTCAGCAGGATTTATCTTCCTGCTTCCTAGTCATGTCAATCCGTTATCCTTCACTTGTGGAAAATCTTCAAAGGTTCTTGGCCCAGAACACTGAATGAATAAGTCTGTGCAAATTTGAAAAGCTAGGTTTGTTTCTGAGTTTTTTTGTGTGTGCTGTCCTCCCACTCTGAGGATTGTAGAAATCCCATTAAAGCAGCAGCCTCTCAGACTACTTCAGTGAGTTTTTTTATTTTCTTTTTGCAATATTTGGATGCATAGGTGAACTTCCAGAATTTTAATTATTTCTGTATCAGATGAGCAGCAGAAATGTAAAAGGGTTTGGGGAGAGATTTAATTTTAGATAGCAGCTTAATTAACAGCATTTGTAAAAACTAGTGCAACTTTAATTAAATGTCTCTACATTAATTTAGGCATTTAATTGAAAATGTATTGGGATAGTCCTTACAATTTATAACTCTTCCTGTTGTAGAATTTTAAATAACAAGTCATAATAAAAAAAAAAACTTGTATTTTAAGCTTTTGCTAGATTTCTGCCAGGTTTTTTCAAATAACAGAAAGCTTTTTTCTCCTAAATATTTATTATGGTTTATAAATTTTATAACAGCATTGTGTAGGTGAAAACTCCACTTCTAGAGGACAACTGAAAGAGTATATTTCTCTTCCCACAGGTGCTGGGCTTTGCTTGTTTGTTTTTATGCCATGTGAACTTTTGTCATTTGTCTTTGTCCCTTTCTCAATATCTTATCAACACTGGCTTGTATTACTACAAAACTGCCAAACTACCACTCCCAAGATTTTTCAGGGCACAAGTGTGTTGGGGTTACTTGCGGTGCTTAGGGAAAGCTGGTTGAGTCTGGATCTGGGTCTCGCTGGTCACCCAGTCCGTGCTGAGAGATGTGGAGAGGCAGAGAGGGGCTTCAGTGCTATACAGAATTTGAGCAGTTCATGCAGCTATCTAAATGCTATCTCGTTTTGTGTGTCCACCCTCTCCCATAACCCAAAAACATGAGAAAAGGTCCAGTATTCCTTTTCACAATTGGGCTGCATCCACCTGATGTAGAAATGTGTGTGTTGTATTAAACATTTATATGTAATTGTTTCCTTACAGTATCTGATTAATTCCAGCTTACCTTTCATTTCTGACCCTATACCTGTGATTCACAATCTTCCAGTGATAGCACTCCGAATTTCAAGTAGTATATACTTTCCCCTAATTGAAATTATTTCCACTGCCCTACATTTCCCTTATGTTTGAAAAGTGAATTCCATTGATACTTTGCCAAAGAGACTGCTCATTTGATAATAATTTTCTTTTCCTTCCCAACACCTATTGCATGCATCAGTTGCATAAATGGTAATTTGAAGCCTTTTTAGCACAGCTGGATATTTTTCATTGATTCTTTTCATCTGAGCATCATTCATTAGAGTTCCTTCATCTTTTTGTGTGCAGTGCACTTTATCTGCAGAATGCTGGGATCTGTACGACAAGATAGAACAAAATGTACAAGGACTTCAAGTCCTTCCAGTGTCATATTAGTCAGGTTATAGATCTGAGACAGAGCAAACAACCGCGTTTGCTTGTCTTCCTTGGGGTACCTATTTATCTTAATTTGTTCTGTACCAACAAAGGAACTGTGAGAAATTGCATCATATTGTTCCAGTGCTTATGTGTTCTTGTGATTTGTATCAGTAGTACCGTTCCGAATGTTCTTTAAAATATGTACCTGTAAAAATATATGCTGACATTTGGAAACGCTCAGGTCTGCTTTTCAGTACATATATGCATATTATGGTCTTTGTCCCACAGCTACAACCTTTCCATCCGGATGACTATATGGCTCGTCATCTTCATTGCTTTTTTTTGCCAGTTTTCTGTTAGTTCTGCTGCCATGAAGCCATGCATTTTCAGAAAAGTCTTATATGTTTCTCCATGAGGTATACATCTTTCTTTCTGTTCTCTCCTGTTCAACTTGGCAAGCTTGCCATCACAACCAAGGCTCCATAGTAAAAAAAATTTGTAGTTTTGTAAAAAACRAAAGTGTTCTTAGGAGAGGACAGCTTAAAATTTTTTCTATTTATAAAATGTTACCCTGTAAAGACTTTTGAAATTATCCAAATGAAACTACCAAACACATTTTTTTGTTTTAATAATGTTGCTTTCTATTTAATTTTTTTTTCTAGATTTCAGTTTTGTGTCCCAGGAAATGTAACCACATTTTCTGCCCAGCTTTGCTACTAAAATTTCAAAAGTGGTATGAAAGTATTTAACATGCATAATGTAAATAGTTAAAATAATCAAAATAATATGATAAGTGAAATAAAGCACTCAGTGTTTACATTTAAAAAGTGAGCTTTCTTGGAAGTATTGGAATGAAATTTCAGCTATTAGTCAAACTCTCAGTTTTCTTCTTTTCCAAACATGAAAAGACTATTTTAGCAGATTTTAACAAGAACACTTCTAAGATCTGCTTCTCAGATCCACTCGTTATTTGGGGAGCATTGCCCAATTTCCTTCACCTAATTAACTGATGAGAATACTTGGCTAAATGATGGGTTTGGGGTAAATGATGGATAGAGTCTTTCAGTACATTTACATTTGCTGCCAAGTAAATGCTTTATTTGCGGTACAGCAGTTTGATTGAAGTGAAGTTTGATTGCTATGTATTTTTAAATTGTTCAGTGAAATAAACWGCAAGAGACAGTAATTTTCCATGAAGGCATAGTATAATAGGTAAAACAGAAAGTTGGGCAGGATGTTAGGATTATGAACTCAAAAGCCATTTTTCTCAAAAGTAGAAAGTGCTACCAAGTGAACCAAAATAACTTGTTAAGAAGAAAGTCTGAAGTAGTGAGCAACATCATTATGATCTCAGCCTTCTCAGCCAAATTATTAGATGGGTGGTGCTGCTGGTAATAGGGTTGCTGTAGTTTCAGTGTCTCTGATAGCTGATGTAATGTCTGCAGACTGGTAGAGCTATAAAATTACAAATCCAGAAACTGATGTTGATCATACTCCTTCTGAAAATAATACGCACTTATTTTAAAGACTGTTTTCTCTTCCAAAGGGTTCACATTCATTTTTTTGTATTAATCGATTGGTATAGAACATGTCCAGTTAGTAATAATGATAGTCTCCTACAGTAATATTCCAAGGTACTGTATTTCACAGAATCACAGAACATTTGATGTTGGAAGGGACTTTGAGGGATCATCTAGTCTCAACTCACCTAGGGCAGGTTGCCCAGGACCCTGTTCAGGCAGGTATTTAATATTTCCAAGGATGGAGACTCCAAAACCTCTCTGGACAACCTGGTCCAGTGCTCTGCCACCCTCACAGTAAAGAAGTTTTTCCTCATGTTCAGACAGAACTTCTTGTATTTCAGTTTGTGCCCATTGCATCTTGTCCTGTCACTGGGCACCACTGAGAAGAGCCTGGCCCCATCCTCTCTACATCCTCCCTTTAGGTATTTATACACACTGATAAGATCCCCCCTCAGCCTTCTCTCCTCCAGGCTGAAGAGTCCCAGCTCTCTCAGCCTTTCCTCATAAGAGAGATGCTCCAGTCCCYTAATCATCTTTGTGGCCCTTCGCTGGACTYRCTCCAGTAGCGCCACATCCCTCTTGTACTGGGGAGCCCAGAACTTGACCCAGTACTCCAGATGTGGCCTCACCAGGGCTGAGTAGAGGGGAAGGATCTCCTCCCTCCACCTGCTGGCAGCACTGCCTAATGCAGCTCAGGATACTGTTGGCCTTCTCTGTGACAAGGTCACTTTGCTGGCTCATGATTAACTTGTCCACCAGCACTCACAAGTCCTTCCCCGCAGAGCTACTCTCCAGCTGATGGGCCCCCAGCCTGTACTGGTGCATGGRGTTATTCCTCCCCAGGTTAAGGACCCTGCATTTGCCTTTGTTGAACTTCATGAGGTTCCTCTCYGCCCACCTCTCCAGCCTGTCCAGGTCTCTCTGAATGGCAGCACAGCCCTCTGGCGTATCCGCCACTCCTCCCAGTTTTGTGTCATCGGCAAACTTGCTGAGGGTGCACTCTGTCCCTTCATCCAGGTCATTGATGAGGAAGCTGTAGAAGACTGGACCCAGGACTGACCCCTGGGGGACACCGCTAGCTACAGGCCTCCAACTAGACCCTGTGCCGCTGATCACAACCCTCTGAGCTCTGCCATTCAGCCAGTTCTCAATCCACCTCACTGTCCACTCATCTAGCCCACACTTCCTGAGCTTSYCTRTGAGGATGTTATGGGAGACAGTGTCAAAAGCCTTGCTGAAGTCTAGGTAGGCAACACCCACTGCTCTCCCCTCATCCACCCAGGCAGTCATTCCATCGTAGAAGGCTATGAGGTTGGTTAAGCATGCTTTCTGCTTGGTGAATCCATGCTGACTACTCCTGATCACCTTCTTGTCCAGAAGATCTTGTTTCATCTATACCATCATTGTCTTATTTTGTCTATACCATCCTATCAAGAATGTTTATCCTCAGCCATTTTGTAGTCACTYATTATTGAAATAAAGTCCATCTTTCAGCTCTTATGAAGGAATTTGCTTTGTTCCGCTTAATGGCCCCCATGTCCAGGTATATTTCAGCCATACCACCTATTCATGAACGTAGAGTCAGATACCCACACCTGAACTAAACTTCATTCATTGTTAACATATTGTTGATTTCAGAAAAGTCAGGATTCAAAAGGGGCCTGAAATCTACAACTTATTCCATATCTATAAAGCACTGTTGAAGTCAAAGAACCTTGCATTTTTACCAAGTGTAAGGCAGGTGCTCAGTTATAATTAATTGTGATTTGTATTGTACTTTCCCTTTAAAATAATAATATTCCAGTTAGATTAGTTTAGTAACATGTCTTGGGTATTACAAGATTATACATTCTTATTCTGATTTACAAAAGGTTGTCTGATCAACAGGATTTTCTTTTCCTGATACCTACTGCTACTCCATTTCATCGTGTTAATTATCACTATTTAATAATGGGCATTTAACTGAATATTTTTTCTCTCGTTCTTTACTTCTAAGACTGTAGTATGGCCAACAGCCTGACTTAATAAGATGTTATGATGGGAAGTGTTTTGGTATCCTGAGGAAGCGAGTTCACAGTGTATGAAGTACAACTTTTAGAACAAGACTTGTTCCATGTTCCTAACATTCTCTAGCTAAGTACATCTTGATAATGCAAGGAAACCTTAAAACTGATCATTCAATCTGCATTTATGGATATAGATAGATAGTAAAATTCTGAAAGAATCAAATCAGAACAATTTGAATATAGATACTATAGCTAATATGAGTCTATTAGGGAAAAAATGTTAGCTGCCTGTACAGCAGCTGGTGAATGGTTTCCCAATTAATAAGAAAAATCCCACTTCTGTTGTTAAACAACTTCAAGTACTCATAATAGTGACAGGGAGTTGGCAAGTAAAATGGTATTGCTGATGTAGGAGTCAAGATTAGTAATGCATTTTCTCAAGGGAACAATGTTTAACAAGTCCAACGTTTCATTTTAAAACTTTTAAAATGGAAAAAAATTGTGGCTGTCTTAAACAGAAATGCAGACACAAATGAGCACTTATAACTCTGGATATACCTTACTTTTGTAGCTTTAGAGGACACAGGCATGACTGTGTACTATAACAGTGCGTAGTCAGTGTTGCTGAACCAATACTGGATTTAATATGGCAGAAAATGTTGGTGCTGGGGTGAATTTATTCTTCAGAGGAGCATTTGGTTGTGCCTCCTTGACCCAGTGTGTTAAACCTTGTGCAACTGTATGTAAAAAAATGAAGAAAAAATTAACTGTTTTAAAAATGTGTTATTTCATCAGTTATTTTCCAAAAGGCCTTCAGAGACCTTCAGGCAGTTCTGAACTTTGCTATTTAGAAAATGACACAAGATTAATTTGGAGTTTCTTGTAGTCTTATTGAAGCAAATAATACACTTGAAGCTGCATTTTTCTCTTGCTCACCAGTGGTCTTTGCTTTTTAGATACTATTCTGTATTTAGCCAGGCCATATTTTTTATACAGCTTTCTAACCATAACCAGAATAATTTAAATTCTGGGATGATTATAAGAAGGAAAGAAAGTTGTTGTAAACCCAAACATACATGCACACACACAAACATACTTATGTATATGTTTACCTACACATAACAGATTTTCTGAGAGCATGGGAAATAGAAAAATCAGTTTGAGATCTGACAAGCAGGTATAATTTATTCTTTAGTACTAGGTTATCATGATGGACACATAGATGGATGGCTGGGAAGAAATTATCACAAATTATTTGAAATCCAACAGGCCTCTCTGTATAGGCATTTAAAAAATTTACTAGCTTCAATGGAAAGTATTTTAGATTGCCACAAAAGATTGCAATTTGCCATGGTTTTTATTTCTAAGCAGCACAGAAACCGGGCCAATTGTTCTATGGTATAAATTGATTAGTAGGAACTGCAGCCATAATATTGAATCATGGGGTTGTCATGAAATGGCAACAACAAGATGTTCTTGTTGTTGAGCCACAATTAAAGTTCATATTCACACTGTTCAGAAGTGAAAAAAACCCCCAGTGAACTGGAGTGGGCTGAAAGGTAAAATTTGTAAGAAGCCTAGCCTGTAGGTTACTGTCATAACAGTGATTCTAGTAATTTCAGTAATTTTAGTTTTGGCGACACTTTAAAGAATGTAGGGCAGGAGGTGGCTTGATATGACAGCAGCTAGTGCATTTTGAAATCTGAAGGATACAGGGGCGACTGCTAGGGAGGAAAGAAGGGAAATACAGAAGGCAAGAAACGAAAGAAGAACTCTTAAATTCTGAAGAACAACTTAAGACAGGAAGAATGGGGGAAAATGAAGCAGAAGAGATGAGCCAAGACATAATCTAATAGAAGGAGAATGATGGTAGTGAGGAAAGGGAGCAGAATGAGAGAATCAGGTGAGGGATCTTCTCCTTGGCTTTGCAGGTGGAATTCCCAGCAGAAACGATTTGTCTCTTTCTTAAGAATCATATTCATCTACTTTGCAAATTTACCATTCAAACAATAGCTTTGAAAGTTCCCATTGGGATTATAGCTACCTTATGGCTTCATGTCTGCCACTGCTGGCAGCCCAAAATGATAAAAATTAGCCAATCAAAAGCAATTACAGATCATCAGAGCAAAATCTGACTCCTGCCGCCAGAAAGCACTTACTGACATATAACTGTAGGCCAGCGTTACTATTCCAGCAGTATGTAGTCAAAGCACTTGTTTGTTCAGAGGAATCTTAGTACATGGTGGTTATTGACTGAATAGACTGTCTAAATAATGGCTTCTATCCTAGATTTGGTTGGCTAAGAGTAGGATGATCTTTTTTTCCCATATTTTCATGACACTGTGGGAAGACTGCGGAGGCTGTGAAAAGACCTACCAGACCAGAAAAGAAAGACAAAATAAGATCTGCATAAAGCAGATGATAGAGTGAGATCTAATGACTGAAAGTAATTTTTTTACAATATGAACTTTAAAAGGCATAAAGAAAATTAAAGTACATAACTGAAAAATACTAAAACAAGGACAGAAAAAGTAAAAAATRAACAGAGCTAGACCACGAAAATGTTAGTCATCATATAGTTGTTCTGTGTGTATTATACATTTTTAACCAGCATATCACTGTTTCAGGTAATGAAACCAAAATTTCATTTACACAGTACTGAAAATAAGGACTGGCATTATTGATTCAAAAACATATGAAGCAAAGCTAACACACTTTAACAGAAAGGTTTCAGAGCTAAATGGCTCTACCCCCAAATTTTTGCTCTTTGAGATTTTCTTTAAGTTAAAAAAAGTAAGTATGGGCACATAAGACCACTTAAATTTTTGGAGCATCCATTTGCAAACTTATGCCTGTAAGTTATTCATTTCTAAATAAACATCAGACTCAGTGCTGCATGAATTTCCTTTGCATGTCTCATTCAAATGTACAAATTAGTTGCAGCAAATAGTATATTGAACAAACACGATTTGATTTGCTTTTTAAAAGTGAACTCCTGTGTTTTTTTTTAATTTGAAATAATTTGACAAAAAACTTGTATAATGTTATTCCTGCCTGAAGATATCTTTTGAAATTCTAGCTATCCTGATGTATTACCAAGGTTTGTTTTTTGGACAGTGGGATTGCTCATCTAATTTTAATAGCATCAGTTTGAATTTGTTGTTAGATGATCCTACAAAAACCTTCCACAACTGTCAAATGACCATTTCTATTGTCACATATTGGTGTTTTTTCCATCTTGTAATCCCTGAGAACAAATTTCAATATCAGAAGTGTTAATGAAATTTCATATAAAAATATGGCTTCTAGTCTTATAGAATTAAAGCCAATAGCAATTTAGTTGTTGATTTCATTGAAAGTAGAAGCAAGTTCATCTTTCTTTCTAAAAAYTGTGTGCATGATTCAAAATGCTCTTTCACTGAATTTTGAAATGATTTTATAGAATTAACAAGGACCTCTCATAGAGATTGCTATTAAGTTTTATGAGTTACAAGAATTATTTTGCTTTTTCTTTCTCCCGTCAAGTCCTTTCTTGAGCAAGTCCTTCATAATTAAGTCTTTCATTAATAGATTTTTTTAAGAGAATGCTCATTTGTTTCCTTTATTTTCCTGACTCCAAAGCGAAGTGTCAACTTGTCACTGTGATAACAATAGTTTGAATGTTAAATACGTAGCCAGGGTTTCATTCTGGCTTAGTAAATGAAAGTTTTGTAATTGCCAATTAAGCTGCTATCCACCTGTCAGTGTGTTGAGTGGTGCTACTTTGCAGATACTGCAAGTTCAAGTTTTGAGACTGGCTTCAGACAATGTTGGAAATTTGTTTTTGTTTTGTCCCTATTCTTACTCCTTGTTGCACAAACAGTTCGCTTACGTTGCACTCCCCTTCAGCTGCACTTCACCTCAGGATCTCCATGTTTCCACTGTCTGAACTCTCCAAGATCTCTTCTGATTTTAGAATTCCTCATTTAATTCTCTGTTTTTAAAAACCAGTGATAAATAATATAAGTCTACATAGAATTAAGTAATTTACTTGTGGGGAAAAAAAAAAGTGATAAAATACAGATAGCTGTGGAAGTAAGGTGGTAAATTTTAGAGAGCTGTTCATGTCATTCAATAATAAATGACTAAATTTTCAAAATGTGAGTTATTATCTAGATGTAAAAGGTTATGTATTTTTCATTTTTGAAGTTATGCAGACAATAAATGCATTTATCAAATCTTTTTGCATTTCAACAACTCTACCATCACATTTATTTTCTAGTGCTAAGTTCCTGAAGATGCTTGTGCATTCATTTTTGAATCAATATGCAAAAAGATATGTTTCCTTTCTAATATTTGCACTAATCTGAAGCCAGTGAAATGGCAATAGTCAGCCCAGACCACTTACATTTTTCCTGGAAACACAAAATATCTTAGCTTTAATTCCACCTGCTCCTGCAGGGCTGCAGCTTGGAGCTTTGTTCCATTGGGAAGGAGGAACCCTCATTCTATGTATAGGAGCTGAATCTCTGAAGTGGATAGATCTGGGGATCAAATGAAGCCATTTTAGAAGTTTTCAGGTTCATGTGAGACCTTCACAGGTTGACCATGGTAAACAGGCATTTGGCTTTGCAAGGAGAAGGGTAATAGAAACAGAGTAAAGAAGAAAACTGTATGTAATGTTATTAGAATTACTTGAAATAAAAATATATGGCACTCAGTGAGTGCCCTCAATGATAATTAGGGKTTTTTTTGACACACGTGAAGTGATGATTTTGTTGAATACATGTATATGCTGTCATCCTTCATGGCAGTAAATCTTTTAACCTTCACTGTGTTATCCTATATTCTCAGTAAATGTACATTATATATAATTTTTTTTAATTATGAGCACCTTTGTTCTATCAAATAGCTGAAAGGGTGTGGAAACAAGATTGCATCTTCCAATTTAAACTAGAGAGAGAGTTTTGTATCATTGTGGCTTAGTGTAGTGTGGGCAATATATAACTAAGGTTTTGCTTTCATGTCACTTGAATTTAACTCACGGCTTGGAAAGCATAAATATACAGACTTCGACCAGCTCCAAGAGGCAGGAAGCTCTTTTCACAGGTCGTACACTATTATAGTCAGTAGGAGTTTTACCATTATGTTCAATCAGTGTAGTATCAATCCTACCAGCAATTGTTTCGATTTGAACTGTTGTTTGCCTAGAGTCATTTTATTATCTTTCAGTGTGCTTTATGCCCTAGGGAGAGAAAAGAGGCTTTTGTGCAAAATCGTGAGCTGTTGTTGTATACAAAGAAGTGTCAGATAACAGGGAGCATTAAGCCTTGATGAAATGGATGCTCCCAAGCTTGAGCAGCTGCTGTGGTAGTAGGACATTCTGCAGAAGTCATTGAGGTTGAGAGGCCGTCTTCAAAAGGTTCACAGAATCACAGAATGGTTGAGGTTGGAAGGGACCTCTGGAGATCATCTAGTCCAACCCCCCTGCTCAAGCAGGGTCACCTAGAGCACGTTGCACAGGATCACGTCCAGGTGTGTTTTGAATATCTCCAGAGAAGGAGACTCCACAGCCTCTCTGGGCAACCTGTTCCAGTGCTCTGTCACCCTCACAGTGAAGAAGTTTTTCCTCATGTTCAGATGGAACTGCCTGTGTTTCAGCTTGTGCCCGTTGCCTTGCGTCCTGTCACTGGGCACCACTGAAAAGAGTCTGGTCCCATCCCCTTGACACCCTCCCTTCAGATACTAGTACACGTTAATAAGATCTCCTCTCAGCCTTCTCTTCTCCAGGCTAAAGAGGCCAAGCTCTCTGAGTCTTTCCTCATAAGAGAGATGCTCCAGTCCCCTAATCATCTTTGTGGCCCTTCGCTGGACTCACTCCAGTAGTGCCACATCCCTCTTGTACTGGGGGGCCCAGAAGTGGACACAGCACTCCAGATGTGGCCTCAGCAGGGCTGAGTAGAGGGGGAGGATCACCTCCCTCCACCTGCTGGCAACACTCTTCCTCATGCACCCCAGCATACCA
>NW_020450230.1:0-46715 GCF_003343035.1 Apteryx rowi | reverse complement strand
AGCTCTGAAATCCTGCTTGATGGTCTCCAGTTTGCCCTTGGTGTCATTGGCGCCCACATGGAAGAGCAGCAGTGGGTAATAGTCCGAAGTGTGGATGAGCCTAGGCAGTCTTTGCATGACAACTCTTACGCGAGCCCCTGGCAGGCAACAAACCTCTCATGTTCATGGGACAAGAGCAACAAACAAAAGTGTGTTTAATCCACCCAGTCAGTAACCTCATGAAATGAAGCTTTTCTTTTCCTGTTCTGTCAGCTCTTGATTGAGCAAATAGTTTTGATACAGCTTAAAACAGATGACTACATTCTTGAAATTGCTAGCTGAATGTGATTAAAACACAGCATAATTAAACTATCCCTACCGACGTCATCTTGCTAGTTTCACCCTGTGCAGCTTAAAAGAAAACCAAAGAGATGATCCATTGGGAAAGTTTGGGGACTAAGGATCGTTTAGAGTGAGTATATTCATCAGTATGAATGTACTGTAGCTCTCAAAGAGGGAAAGAGGGGAAAAGCAGAAAATACAAAAAAGAAGACATATAGAATTGGCCCAGCTTCCCCTACATACAGAATCCTTTATTATCCATTATCATCCTAAACCTTCTCCCAGTAAAGAACATTTCTGTATTTTTATCTTATCTTCCACCTTCTTTCATACTTTCCAGTATTCCTGTTCCTCCATGCATTCCTTCTGTCGGTCTTCCCCAGAATCGTCCTCCTTTGTATGCCCACTCAATTGGGAGAATGAAACCTTATGCAAGTTGTATTTATACATTCCTTTAGGTGATGATTCTTATGACTTACCTGAGATGCCTGTCTTAGTATAAGTGGATTTTCTCAGGAGATACATATTTCTCTCCATTTCTAATTGAGAAAGCCTAGGGTGACTAGATCAGATTTAGCTGTCTCACCTTTAGACTCCTGAACTGGAATAGATAGATCTCACTTATTTACACGATCTCCTCTGTATATCCTTTGGCTTGGTGTTACATGTGTAGCAGTCTACTCTGTCTAAGTAATACTTCAGCTCTTATGTATAAACATTAAATATAACTGAATGTTTTACTACACAGACATGAAAATACGTATTTTCACTGCTTTTGCAGTAGTGACATGAACTTTGAAGCGTGAAGTGAATCAAAGATAGAAGAGAATAAAGAGATTCAAAAACAAATAAGCAGACAAGAAAGAGATGATAGTGAAAAAGGCAGTGAAAATTGAAGCCTCAAATACAGATGGAGCGATGATTCCAGAGGAGTTAGAGGGCAATACTAGTGAAATGGAGTTGAAGATGATCAAAGAGAAAACTTTGAAATGAAAATAATCTAAAAGTAGTGCTGAGTAAAGACAAGCCTGAGTGAAATGTCTGTTTCTTTCAGAGCTATAGGAATATGAAATATAGGTCCAGGTTATGAACTTACAGTGATAAGCAGTTATTCCCACACCGAATCTAGTAAAGGAACTATCATAGTAAGGGAACTGGAGATTCATTAATATAGGCAAAAGGAGCAATAAAACTAATATGCGAAAAGATCAATGAAACTTAGAGAATGTAGCTAGAACTATGAAAGAATAATCTGTGCTCGTGATACTCAACTGATACAGGAAATTACAGGCACATGTTCTAGGGCTGCTATAAAATAAAAGGCTGCTTGCATGACATTCTACTTACAATCCCCTAAATCACCAAAGATACATTCCATTGGCACAAAAGTTGTGTTTATTAGCTGACCTTTCATAAACAGATGACATTTTCAATGTGACGTGAAGTATTTTTTTATTTTAGTTTAATGAGAAAAAGATTAGAAAGAGGGAAAAAGAAAAACGAGAAAGCACATTAAAATCTTGTTAGGAGACAGTGGGATTTTACCTCAGGGATGGATTATGAAACATTAATAAGAGCATTTACAAAATGAGTATAAAAAGAAGAATGGATTTTAAATTGTTTAGAAATATTTTTAAACAAAATAGAAAGGAGCTAATTCCATTCCAAAATCTTAAAAAGAATAATGAAGAGAAGTAACAGTGTTTTAGCAAAGAAGCACAGGAAAAGAAAAGGCCATAGCAAAGTTTTTTTTTTTTTATGTCTCTACAGTTGTATATTAAGGAGACCTAAATGTGGTAAACCTTATGTTACTTTCCATGCATGCCCCAAAACTGAAGAGAAAATGACTAAAAGAAACACCGCTATCGACCAACCCTGTGAGAGTAGGAATGGCAGAAAGTTAGGAAAGTTAGAGCCTAACAAGACTCATGTTTCAGCATCAGCGGTATCATAATTATATTTCAGGCTTTTCCTATTACAGAATCTGTAAATGTATGCTTATGCAGAAGTGTGTCAGATAACAGAAACAGTGCAGGAAAAGCACAGGGGAAGAGGGGGTGTCAATATAGCACTGCAAAACTTTTCTCTCCCTCTGAGACTTGTGTAAACTATTTTAAGAACCGTCATAAGAATGTAAATGTGTTAAAATGTGATGCACCTGAAATCTGAATGTACCACTTTTTTCTTAAGTGATGGAAGATATTAAGGCCTCAAGACAGGTTTTGGAGATGAACACCCTGTAGTGCCATGCTGCGAATTGCTTTTTTATAAGCATTTGACAGAGAAAATCTCATCCCCAGCACGTCTTTTGTAATGATTTCTTACTGGAGCTGATCTTTTCTATTGTTTCCTGTCCCAATCCAGATGCCTTTACTCATGTGAAACAGTAACTTTCTCCATGAATAGTGTCACTGAAATCAGTGAGACTTCCTGTGAAGTAAGATACTACTTAATATGAATGCAAGTGAAGAGATAAGAATGCAGCCCATGAAACTCACTTGAAGCAGAAGTGGGAGGGAAAAAGGTATCAAGTTTGTGCTCTGAGTCATGGAAAGCACAGAAGCAAATTGTTTTGCATTTTTTATTTTAAAGTAGTGTCTCACTACTTTTTGCCCTTTTTTTTTAAGTTGAAACCTTCTTGATTTAAAATGGTTTAGGAATTATCTGTAGAACTGATGAGACTGATGGGGGTTTTACAGGAAGGGAGAGTGAAAAAGTGTGAAACTGCTTCTGTCAGATCACTTGCATTTCCACTGCCTTCAGTGGAGGACGTCATCTTCATTGTAGATGTGTAGAAAATATGGGAGATGCTTAGGGCTGTAAAATGATACTGATAGTTTAAAATTCTGGAAACTATGAACTTGTGTGAAATATTACATATCTTTAGTTTTGGGAATAATCTATTTTAGACTGCATGTCCCAAAAAATTGGAACTTCTGTTTTTGGGAACTAAGATTTCCCCTAACTCCTTTAGTACAGGAAAAGGCTACATAAGAGGTGAAAAATCTTGGTTTGTACTTAGAGGAATCTCCCCTCTATTCCTTACAAGATTTGAAAAATACATTTCTCCTAATTCCCAACAGAGTACAAATAGCATATATCTTCATATATATGCTGCTTGTGATCTTTAGCAAAAATAACATGGAAGAAAAAATGACAGAATTTTTTTTCCTATAAATAGCACTCATCATATCTAATAATCCAGCATGCTCAAAATACTCTATATTGAGGATTTTAACATAATTAGATCTATAACCAATGACACAGCAGAAGTTAATTTATTCGTTGTAGAAAAAATACATAATAGGAAAATAGAGGACTATAACTATCATTTGAGATTCAAGTAACTCCCCTGAATAATATAAAACTTACATAAAATTATGCTTAAAGCAGCTGTAACCAAGTCATTCGTAGCAGATGTGGTCTGACCTGTTCTGAAGGACATCCAAATAGAGAGACATTCATGAGGCCCACTGTTCCAGTTCCTCATTATTCTTATGGCTAGAATTTTTTTCCTGATAAATCATTTGAATCTTTATTGATGAAATTTAAGGTCATGAATTCTTGTCCTATCCATCATGGACGTGGAGAACAGATTATTCTGGAGAAGCCTTTGATGTGCTGGAAAACTTGTCCCTCTTTCCTGATTTCTTAAGACTTCTGTTGTTCAGTTTTAACTGTGGTTACTCAACCCTGCCTTGTAGGTTGTGATCATTCTTGTTCTTTTCTCCAGGGTCTCTCCAACTGATCCACATCACTCTTGGTTATAGTGCCTAGAGATGGTTGCAGTATACCAGAAAAAAGTCTTAGGAATGCTGAGGAAAGCTGAAGGAAAGATACCCTGTTAAAAAAAAAAGAAATATTTCATGTGAAAACATTTCAAAGCATGTAGAGCTCAGGTGCCTTGATCTCAAAACAAAGATTTGATCTCAGAAAGATTATGTGCCGTACTGCATTCCACACTAGATGGTTTTGCTTACCACAGAACACATTCTGCCCTAGTTGCAGGTACCTAGTTCCCATTGACTTCATATGAAAAAGTCAAACTGCATCAAAGGTAGTTTTATTTAAGATCAATAATTCTCCAGAGGTTCAGGGTAGCATATACATTTGTCTTTCTCTTTTCCCCAGCTTACAGTATAAGTATCAGCTTTACACTGAAGGTAGGCAGAAATCATTGAATCCTCTAGGTCTGCAAAGTCAGAGTTCTGAGGAGTGTATTTTATGGATCTTTTGCATCTTTTTCTAAAAAGAAATAGCCACTTACCTTCAGCATCACTCTTATATGATTGCATATCTTGTGATCAACAAACTACAGACAAATTAGTAAGAGGTGCATATTGTCCAGTCCTAATAGTCCAGTATACATTTGTGTGGCATTCAGTTTTGCAAAACTGAACTCAAGGACTTGGGATTTTGTGTTTTCTGTGGAATGATTGGAACGTGAATGAAAGTCTTTGAGGTCTAAGAAGAAAYCATGAAGGGCAATGGAAACTTCAGAAATTGTTTATCCCTGAGATATTTGGAGCATCCTTTGACCATGTATCTGTATCAGTATTTCCTTGAACACTCTTTTTCTGTCATCAGTGGGTATTGGTATGTCTGAAGCTAAGGTAAACTATGAATTGAAAATTCTGTATGTGGTGCAATGCTATGTTTTTTGGAAAACTGGGGCCTAGGTATCATTATCTGTAAAATGACTTTCTTCATATACTGTAAAATTCTGCAAGGAATTTAGCAGGAAATAGTTTAGATTGATTAGATTACATACAAAGGTCATTTTGTACAAATACAAAGTGGTACATTTAATTTTATCTTTGTATCTTATATTTTAAGAAGAAGCCCTGCTTTGTATGAAAAGAAACAAAGAAAAGACAGTGTTCAGTTTCTAAACAATCAGTAGTCAATATTTTATCTTCTGTTTAGTTGCCCATGCCYGATTTATTGTGTATCACTTAAACACTACTCTGAAGATACAATGTTAATTAATTTATCTTTTTAACATTACTGTAAGATTAGAAGATTATAGCATCCCTTTTTACAGATGAGAATCTGAGACACAAAATTTTAAAGGATAAAGAGGTTACTGATTACTTTAGGTGCCCATTTTTAGATGCCTACAACATCCTTTTTCACAGAACACAGCAATGTATGACATTTTATGTGTTCAGTACACAATGTTCATTAGTTTCTGTTGCACTTACGATTGATCAATGTTCTGCAGATTGGGCAGACTGGTCTTAAGACAGGCACCTAAAAAGCACAATTAGTGACCATAGATTTTCAGGACTACATAGGAGCTTGAATTGTCTAGGGATACGTGCAGCCAGCATAACTGTAGACTGTCCATTCTGTTTATGTGTATCTACATTTCTAAAAAGATTAAAACATTCATTTCTTCACATTATAAAGATTTTTCCTCCTTAGGACTTAGATGTGTCTCTTACTATGCTGATTGGAACCAGCTTCAGAGATAATAGCTTATACACAACCTATCAGTTAAGACTGCTATTTTGGCCACAGGCAGAAGTAACTGTCAATGGGTGAGCAAGACTTAAGCTTTAATGACTTTTTTTTTTTGTAAAGACCAGTGTTCATAAAGACCATATGTTTTTTTCATAAGCACAAAGTCTTACACTCCTCTCACAATCTGTGCTTGCCTTCAGAGGCAGTGTGGCTTGACCAGCTTAGATTTCCAAACCTTGGGGTATCTCAGTCTCTGCCCCATCATGATTTGGAGATAATCCTTAAATTTGTTAATGAAGTGCTCAAGATTGAAGTACTGTACAGCAATTTTGTGTACTTTTAAAAGGCTGAGTCCATGCTTAGCTCGTATCAGTTTTATTAAATATTTTACATATTATGCCTAAGAGAAGGGCATGAATAGAAAAGAGAATGATGAGCATACAGTAATGTGAAAGCCGATGCCCATGTACAATCTCCACCAGCAGCAGGTGTGATTTTAAAGTGGCAGTGGAGATTTGAAATGTTAGTCATCTCTAACAGAATGTCTTTTACCCAAAACAAGAAAGTAATGTTTTCTAAGAGAACTGTTCCCTAAGGATGTTTGCTCATAAGATTTCACAAGGTTTACAAGTCTTTTATTTCCTCTAAATTTGAATGTTTCTGTTATTTAAACTACACAAGAGCTGACTTTCTTTCCTTATGCGTAGATAGGCACAAAGCCTGAAGTTCACTGATTTAGGATTATAAAACAAAAGCCTAGGAAGCAATGGCTGATTATTCACGGTAGACATATTAAGTCAAGGAGCTTATTTTCTTTTACTGTTATCTAAGGCTGTATGCCCAGGGCTTTAAGATGTTTCCTGAATTTTTATTACATTTTACTCCCTTGTTTCATCTGAGGATTGAAAAAGCAGTCAAGGTACAATACATGCATCCTAGCGGATTTTAGAATTTCTTTTTTTTAGTGAAAGAGGAATTGCATAAAGTCACTGAGATTTCAATCTGCAGAAGTATACAGTCCTACCATGACCCAGAAATCTTGCAAGTTAATTTAGTCTTTGTAACAACTGTAAATACATGTGAATAACATTAAGGTTTATCTTTTTTTTTTCTTTCACATGGAAAAAAAGGACACATAATGTCCTTTAATAATTTCAAGATAATTTCTATGCATCTCAAAATGCTTCAGATTACAGAAATTTTCACCAGGAAACTGATTGTTCATTTGTGTGCTTTAGACTGAGTAAATATCAAGACTTAAATCTGAAATTCAGCAGTGTAGAAGAATGGATATCAATTCCCTTTTCCAGTGACTGCCCTTCATTAACAGCACAAAGTGTGCTTATTTAAATCCCTCCTTATCTTCTAATCCACAAGGAACAGCGAGTGACTGAATTCAGTAGCTATTGGAAGTACAGTAGATCAGATCTTCCTGTTTATTGATTTGTAAAGAACAGTCTTGTACTGGTTTGGCAGCTCTGAGTCAGGGAGAGGAAAGAAAGACGCTTTTCAGCTGTGAGGAGGAGAATTGCTGGGTAACATTAAAGAGACTTGTCAAGGCCAGTTTCCTTTGATACGCAGTCAGACTGGATGTGATTGGAGTCAAGGTCAGGATGCTGTGGAAATGCTACGAATATGGTGGGGAATTAAAGGACTGTTATTTTATTAAGTATTGTATATATGCGTGCTTATTAAATGCAGAAAATTGCCATTTTCATGAAAACAGTCTTTGGTGAAGCACATTTTTGAAACAGAGATTGTATCATTCAGCTGCTGCAATAAAAATAGCTGTTTAGATGGGAATCTTCTGTTCTTTTCCTTCCTTCCCCRCCATTTTTCCTCAGAATCCCAGACATATTCAGCCATCTTTCTTCTACAGTTGTCTTAGCTCTTTATGTAATGCTTTTTTAATCAGTTCTACTTATGTGTTTTACTATGTATTCTTACTCATGTTAATAAGTAGTAAAAATTACTACTTACATGCCTTCATATAATTTGCCTACATTTGAATATTGGGCAGCCTAATTGTGTAATTAGTGTCTATATGTTATGCTGCCTGTGCCTTTAGATGCCCTTACATAAAGGRTATTATTCTGACCTCACAAGACTTTATGCTGTGCTGTGTTTTAAATGAATAATAATTTAAAGAAGCTAAGCTCAAATGTAAATGTTTAACTTCACCGAGTGGGATAGGTGAGATCCACCTGACCTCTCCATTCTTGTATCATTGTTCTCAAAATAGAAAATGAAGTAATTTGACACAATAGAACTTAATGAAACCCCTTCCCTATCTTTAATTGTGCTCTTGGTGGATTGGAAGGTGTTCTAATATTTTTCTATATTCAGTATACATTTTACTCCATAGTGAGAATGTTCAGGGAAATCTGATGAGGAAATGTTTGATTTTCTTTTAAGAAAAAAAAGACATTTTTTCTGTGCATTTTGTGTCAGGACTCTAGCACTTGGCTACCATATCAGTAGATCTAGAAATGATGAATCAGGAAGAGGGAGAATTAAATATATGTATTTTTTCCATTACGGTATTAATAATTCCCTAGCAAAATACTACAGGACACTATGAAGTCCTTTTAATGACAGTGTGATTTGACTTAATAATAGTGGTAGTAGAAGCTGCTGTTCATTTCCATGAGCATCAGAGACAAAAAGAGACTTTTTTTTTTCTAGAAAGAATAAAAGTCCTCTTAGATATCGGACGTAGGTAACTAAGTGTGCGAAGAAAACACAGAAAGAAGAAGATGCCATTTATTGTCTTACTTTGCTTTGCAAATTGATTTAAAACATTTCTAAAGAGATCCATCTGGAAATAAATCAGGGTGGGCCCCAAGCATACTGTAGAGACTTCTCACTTGCTAGTTTCATGTTTTCAGCGACATTGACTTTCCAAATAATGTTGTCAGTGGTGTCCTATGTAGGTTTTTTCTTTTCTAATGAATGCAAACAAATAACCACTCCATCAACTGAGTGAGCTTTGATTCATTGTCCTTGACATTGTTTCTTCTTGCCATGCATCTCTTCCTAACTTTTTAGGAGAAACTCACCAATTCCTTCTGTCACAGAAACTTGATCAAACTACAAGAGGCTAAAGGATTCTAATTTAACCCCCATTCCTGTGACAAGCATCTTGATTTCCCCGCTCATTAAATATTCTGAGAAAAATATATAAATATTACAAACATATTTGGTTACAGTTTAGAAATTAGAACATGCAGAAAATGATTAAATCTTTTTACAAGAAACAGTCTTTGCAAGATAGTAATACTTTCAAGCAGGGAGAGATGAATGTATAATGCATCTTTTACAGCTGGGTCATATACTGTGCTGTAGTATAGCAGAGGTGCTTTTGCTACAGTGCCATTTAAGTAGGGATTTGACTGTGTCTTTTTGTGCAAGCATGTGCATTCACATGTACATCATTCACAGAATGAGGGCCAGAAAAGCCAAATGAAGTTGCATGGTAGATATCTTAAGAACCACTGCAGGAAACATTTTAGTGCATCAGGGAGGGAGATGTGTAAGTAGTGTTTAATATAAATCTAACATTTTAGTATTTTTGTATGATCTTTTCTTTAACTGTATAAAAGGATGTTCTAAGTAGCAGGTCCAAATAGAGACTGTGATAGAGAAGTGCTGTTTGCTTGTAAATCAGGTGTCTGACTTGCAGTTAGGAAACCATAGAAGTCTCTTTCTGAACTGCCTCAATGCTCATGAGGATAGAGGCACCCATGTCTTCACTTGTAATATTCCCTGTTTGCCTGAAGTTTCCTTACTAAACATGATCACCTGCTTGGTTGAGCATTTGACTGTGTCCCTTTAAAATTCTCAAATAAGGTGTTTTTTGAAGAAATCCCATGTGAAGTCCAATTGAATAGGACTTCTCCAGGCGTGCGGAGTGCAAAAAGACATTCGGCTCGCAGCTGGAGTCACCTTCACTTATATACAGCATTAGAGCCACCGCTTTTACAGAGCATGTTTTATCCTAGTGCTCAGTGAGCATTTGTGCATGAAGTAGTCCAGATGTAGTTTCCTCTACTGAAGTTGTTCAACTGAACATCATAGCTATGGGGAATACGTCTGGAGTAGGGCTAGAACATAGGGCTAGACTTTGGCTGAGCATTATGTAGTGCTCGATTTGAATTTGTCCAGCCAAGAATGTAAGATTCCTGGATCAAGAGAGAAAGACCAATTATATAGATCTTTGTTGAGAGCACTCATTATTTTCAGACACGACTTTAACAATGTGATGGAATAGCTCAATAACTCCAACACACTTTAATAGCTAGTGTTAAGTACTTTTTGAGAACATGGAAAATTCTGAGAATCAAAAACCTTAATTTTCTTTCTTGATCTAGGTCTCTTTCTAGACTGAACATAAGCACAAAATAACCCTTTAGATGAAAGAAAAATGTTCAGTAAACTAACAGACGTGCGTTTAGTAGTCGCCCCAAGTCAAATACAGAAAATCCTTATTCTGATTTCCGTAGAGCTGTTATAGCAAGTGTTTTCAAGGTTGAAACCTGAAAGGTTCCTAGAAACTGTTCTTAACAACTACATAGTTTTGTTTTTTTACCATCCTAATCTGTTCATCTGATCCCAATTTTATATTCAGTTCACATGGCTGTGTTCAAATGATGGCAAACAGAACTTTTTTTATTAAATGTTTTCAAATTCTCTTTTTTAAAGACGGAGATGTACTTTAAATACCATTATTCTGTTTGGTTTGTTAGCATAAGATATTTATGTTCTATGTCATTATCACTTAAAATCAATATAGAATTTTTTTTAGTACAACCCTCAGATTCACATRTAAGGATTACTGCACTATTATGTCTCTTTCATTTGTTATGACTGAAAGAAGTTAAATGTAAAAGAAAACAGTGTATTAAATAAATAATGGAAATGTATGTTTCTTCAAGAAAGCATTCTCAGAGAAGAAAAGCAATACTTCAAGTATCCTGATCACAGAAAATCCTGAAGTTTGTTTTTGAGTGAAAATCAGATATGGAAAGATGATTTTGGTCAGTTAAAACCAAATTCTTATGCCTTGATTCAGATAAAGCAGTAGCTGACTTTTTAGAAATACACTTACTGATTTTTTAGTAACATTACTTGTGGAGAAGTACTGTAGAGAGTTTTATCTAAAAAATACCCAAATCTGATCTGAAGTCCTATCTTGCACTTTATATACTGGTAACAATGCCTTTAAAATGATTACTTTTTACATAGTAGTCTGACTAAGCTGATACTAGTAGGGAGAGACTATTGAAGTCAGAGATCATTTTCCTTTTGCCTATTGAGAACTGCAATTTTTCTTGCAAAACTTCATTAACACTACATGTGTTCTTGCATATGCAGTAAGGAAAACAAGTGCTTCAATCAGATTGAAATTTTTGCTGTTTTCTTCACACACAGCTAAGATTTTCCACAGCAACATTCTGCCTAAGGAAAACAGTACATTTTTGTTCAGAGCATAGCATGCAAAAATACATAGGATGCTGGATGTGTTTATGTATGCAAGAACCTATTTCACTTGCCTTTGAAGAAACTAAGACAAAAATTTAAATTAATGAATTTCCTATGGCTTGTTTTTGAAAATCAAAACAATTTTATTTTGACAAGCTAGTGAGAATTTTTTCAAGAAACAAACCAGTTATGGAGATTTTGGATATAATTCTGCTTCTTCAGGTAGTCAGGGTGCAATCCACAAAGGCAAATTCAACTTTGACTTGATTAGACCAAGGACACAGTCTTCTATAATTATAATGAAACATTATTTGTTCACTTTTTCCAATTATTGTGGGATCAAATTCTGTTATTTTATCATTTACATCTTAGTATTAGTAAAATTCATAGACTAACTGTAATAATTGTACTCCAGCATCAACAGTGAGTCCATCTTTTGGCACATAAAAGGTAGTACGCAATATGCGAATACATCAATAGTTGGTACTTCCTGGTAGCTCAATGAGATAAGTTTTCAAGTTCTCAGGAGATTGTTCCTGGAGAATAGCCAGGACAGCCCAATGTTTTATTCCTCTCTATATTGACAAAATCTACCTCTAGATAAAGATATTTCCAGGCTCACATCCAAGGTTGTTCATTTTGCAAGTTTACCCTGAAGTGTTTAGGCTATTTTATTTTGCCGGATCTGCGTATAAGGCTAAAAATCTCAGTTTAATAATTTTGTGCAACTCAAAGCTCACCTGGATCTTTTTGAATGATTGACACTCTCAGTTTTACCACCCTGAAAGGTGTAGGGACTGTGAGCTGATGGTGGTCACAAATAGTAAAGTGTTCCAGTATTTATCCTGACTGCAAACTGGATTTTATCATTCTCATACGAGAAACATTGCTCCCACTGCGTATTTGTACAGCTGTCATTCTCTTTAGAGACTCTGTGTTCCAGAGAGTACTTTTCTCCTTTGTAGTTGTCCTGTTGAATACTAACTACTAATATAAAGGAGGAGCCTTATATTTCTTTAATAACCTACAATGACCTAATGACAAAATAAATACACTGTGAGGTTTCTTTAGAGGGATCCAAAGACTATATATAAATGTTACTTTTATACACACACACACACACACACACACTTTTTTTTTTTTACTGGCATGTGTGTGTATATTTAATATGTATATTTAAGATTATCTTCCTAATGTTCACTGAAAGGTGAATTTTTGGATTAAAACTAATTTCCCATTAGTTTATTAGTTTATGCTTCTATAGCTATTGATGACCGGAAGCAGCCCTGTCCTTGATGTTTAGGCACTTGCAGACTTCCTAGCTTATATCTATGCTGTCAATTAAGTGCAAACTCAAGCCCAAAGTCAGCTACCATCCACAGTGGTGCCARTCAGAGCTAAGTTATGGAGCACTACTTAACAGAACATCTGTCCAGGTAAAGGCAATTGAGTGTAGGCCTCACTGCCCTTTACCCAGCTGCCCTCTGCCCACGATTTCAGAAGTTATCCAGAGTTGCCCTCTTAGGCTTAGTTTTGTCTAGCTAAGCAATCACCAGTCGTAGGCACAAAAAGCGCAGGTCATAGGGCTCAGCCTGCATGTGCCCACCCGAAAACTGGTGGGATAAATAAATGTTGCTCTGTGAGCAATTCTGCCTTCAGGAAAACATGAGAAATAAGAACAGAGGCCACCCTGTTATGTGCTAGTAGCTGAGCTATGTGGGGAGGTGCTTGTCAACAAGGGCTGACAAAAAATCAGGAAGGCTGAGTGTGTCTGTGTATAGGAAGCCAGAGGAGGAAAGAAGGGATAGAAGCAGAGGAAGCAGCAGGAAAAGCATTTGAAATATGGCTTGAGGAAAAGGCAAGGAAGGGGGACTTTGGGGACATAGTGTTAGTTTTGAAACTGTGAGCAAAGAATCTAGGTCCTGTTGTTAAATATCAGTTGCATTTAGTGAAACAAGATTTTGTGGGCTTTGTGGGTTTTTTTTTTTTTTTTGATAAACAAATAAAATCACATCAAAGAATTGGTCAATTCTATCGTTATTTTTTCCTCCTAACTGAATGATCCCTAGTTATTACAGAATCGTTCCTTTCTACCACCAGCCAAAAACACCTGAACATTTTAGAATGTGGATTGCTTTTGACTCATGCATACTATTTATTCCTTGTAATGTATCTCACAATTAGGACAATAAAAATGTCCAAGCTGTTTCACTCTCTGCTTTGCTAGTGTTGACACAACAGTTTTTCTTACAGGCAATATTTAAATTAAGTGAAGCTGTCGCCTATCAATTATCTTATTTAAAACATTTCTGAAAGAGTCTGTCATTAGTTTTAAGCATTTTCCCTGCTTTGCCCAATCCTATATTTGGCCTAACTTAAYTGATGGTGTCCTTTTAGAATACAGGACATAAAGCTGCTGGTAAATATCATTCATATACTTTGGAAGCTTGGACATAATTATCCATAGCACCTACCTGCTCTCAGCTGTTTGCTTGGTACTAAACTGTACTGAGATTTTCAAGGTGTAAAGATAAACCTGATGTTACAGTTGGCGTCTGTGTTTTTATGCAGTATTTCAACCCAACAAAACACTAAGAATAACATGTTCTCCAAAGGACATCTTCCAGGGAAGAAAGGGTTAAGGGGATGGGATTTGACTGAAATAAAAGAACAAAGAAATGCTTGTAATAAAATAAAAGAACAATGATTACCCTCATTCCAGCATTCTTCTAAAAAATGGTTATGATGTCCACATTAAAAGAAATTACTTTTCATATGCTGATTTATAACAATTTACTCTCAAAAAGTTCTTTCATGGTAGTTCCAATAACAGTATTTAACAGAGAGGAAATTTTCTGACTTCAATATTGGCAAGCAAGAAATCATGGTCATATTCTTTTTTGGTGCAGTTCACCGATTTATTTATTGGCCTGTTCATTTTGAGCTTGTTCTAGCATCAGTTAAAGTTAGAAAAAAAAAAGAAAAAAAAAAACCCAACCTTTTTGATCTCCTTGCCTTTGGATCAGACGCATTAAAACTCAGTTAAAGCCCTGAGCTTTATAGATTGTTGCAGGAGCCTTCGTGATTTTAAACAGAATGTTCCTTAATGAAACAAGTATCTGACTTTAATTGCTACTTGTTACTTGCTTAGAATAAAGTCATTTTTTTCTCCTCTCTTCGCAGGTGGCCATTGATGAGCGCATCAGGCAACTGCATGAAGCTCACAGGGATTTTGGCCCTACTTCCCAGCACTTCCTTACCAGTGAGTAATTTCTCATTTTTCTTGCTCAGCTTGTGGACAAAGTGAATTGATATATTTTGTAGCCGTGTGCTACAAAATATGTGTGTGGGGTATGGTTGCTGTCAGTTTCTGTTTTAAACCATGTTACAATGTTTTTCTTTTCTTAAATTATTTGGAGCAGAAGATTGCTAAAGAAGTTCATACAGTCCAGGGTAGAAGGAAGGTATCTACCTGTATTAAGTCTGTTTGCCCATGCATCTGTAAATGCAAGGTTGTTCAGAAATTTTAAATTTATGTTATTTGGTACTTAGTATTTTACTAATCCTGATTATTTAGGTAATTAATTTTCTGTATATCCCATTTTGATAGATTCAGATGAGCTTTTGATATAGAGTACATAAAAATGATCATAGGAGTAGCATGTGTGTGTGTGTCATATCAGACAATTAGCTGAATTAACAAAACAAAATCTTGATGCTAAGAATTGATATTTATCTGTTAGCATAGTTTCATGACTACATTAAGGATTAAATTCATCCCACAAAAGCCCCTGTTTTGAACATGCAGTTCTTTTGCCTCAGGGGAAAAATATACACACATGCACCATGAAAAATTGAAGTACATTGCTTGCAATGCTGCTTTAATACTCTACAGAGATAAAAAATGCATGAACCTCAATATCTACTGTACTTGTGGGAATTAATAATAAATTAATAGAAGAACAGCTAGATATTCTGACCAAGTTCTTCGTGGTGACAATTCTTGTATTTATTACTGTAGAAAGGAAGCAATGCTACCTATTTATTGTTGGGCCATTTTACTGTAAGAAGGAAACCTGGCAAGGTGAAGCTCAATTAAAATATATAATGTTTGACTGTCTGTTTACTTATTTGACTTTTGCTTAATCCACTGAAGATACTTCTGAACCAGGCACCAAACAGCTCTTCATCTACTTTACTTAACTTTAGCTTAGTTATTGTCTACAAATCAATATTAGTGAAGTATGACTTTTGCTAGGCAGAGATAGATTCTCTTCATCAGAAGAGATTTTTAAAACAACATAACATATATGTTCTTAAATATGCTCTAATTCCAACAGAAGTTAATTCTGAGTAGTCCTAATGGACTTTTAGGTAGGAGGTTAGCTTAAACTATTATTGTGCTTCTATATACTATTAAATATGTATTTATTATTACTCTTTACTTTGAGTTATCTATAATGGCTAGGTCAATTTATTTCTGCAATTATTGTATTTTGATTCTCATTATTTTGTTGTATTTTATTAAGATTTGGAGTATAAAAGGTGGAGTTTAACACTATTTTTTTTCTCTAAAGGAGAAAAAAACCTGTCTGTAGTTTACTTTGAGTAAAACTCACATATTAAGAGATTTGTTCTGTACTAACTGAAACACATAAGCCATGAGAGACAAGAGGCATAAATGGAAACGAGAGGTGCAGGCTAGAGGTAAGGTGAAACCTCCTCCGCTGGCTGCCCCGTGTGGCCACACAGGCTCCATTCCCCAAAGGTTTTGGACATGGCTGGACATGGCCCAAAGCAGCCTGGGCTGCTGGGGCYGACTGCACTCCTGGCAGGAGCTGGGCTGGAGACTTCCTGAGGTCTCCTCTAACCTGAATTATCCTGTGATCCTATGTGATTTGCAAATGAGCACACTTTGTTTATTGAGGGGCTGGTGAATGTAAAACAGAGGCAAAACTCCATTCCCACACGAGTATAATGTGCATCTTGCAGAATTTKTCTCTGTCAGACTTTTCCCACAAATTTTGATTTATGCTGGTTACAACTTGATTTCAGTTGATCTTCATGTTAGGAATTTTGACAAATGTGCTTTATTTTATTAACTGGAATCCAGTTTAAATTTAAGGACTTTAATTTTCTTCAAATTGCAGGATTCGTTTTTAATGGAATAAAAAAAGATAGCAATTACTTAAAAACTCATAAAAGGAGATTATTGGAGCTGTAGCATCCATGACCCCTTACACACTTGGTTTACCTGTTCCAAATCAGAAATATTCAGCCCCAAGAAGAAATAAAGCCTGCAAGAAAAATATTGCAGGTTTTGCAGGATTTGACCACTTAGAAGAGCAGCAAAGGGATCAAAACCACAGTGGAAAAGTTGGCAGAAGGATAGCAATTAAGTAAACCTTTATACAACTCTGCATAAATTATAACTGCCAGTAACATTCCTACCCCACCTCCCCCACACCACACTTTTATCAAGGATGTTTTGAAGTACACTGAAAGACAGCTTGAAACACCTTCAAAGCTCCAAGGCAGTGGCTAAATTGAAGCTTCTTAAATGCCATGTCTTTTCTATTGTACTTCAATTAGGTAAAGTAAACAGTAAAACTGTTGAAGAGATTATATCAGCAGAAGAGAACACAGTCACAGGATAATGGTCTCCTACATGCAGAGAGGCAACCTATCCAGACATTTATCAGAAWTGGATGTTACTATTATTGTATAGCTGCATTCACAGTGGGGTAGAGAACAAACTTTTCTTCAGCTGATACTGCATTGTAATTTTGGACAGAAATTGTTTTTAATTGGTAAACCCTTTTTTTCACTGATAAATGCATCCTGCCCACAGAGTGAGAAGGGCAAAGGGAAAAAATTGGAAGAGCGGAAACCTCAATGGGGTGAATTGCAAATTCAAAACAGAGTCTGTTTGCTGTATCAACGCAATGTTGTGCATATTCTTTTATCAAGAGATGAGTCTGTGGAAAAACAAGCCTTATTTTTATAATTTCTRCTAAGTTTTAGAAATCTCTTTGAATTAACTCTTAGTTCCTGGAAATAATTCATCAGTGCAATATATGTGACTGCAAGTCAGATTTGCCAGGATGGAGCGTGAGAGAAGTATAGGTATATGACATGCATACAATATGTAAACAGGTGCCTTTTTTTTCTTATTTGATGTACAATTGACTTTAGGGAAAACTCCTCAGAGAGAAAAAAATGAAGTGTAGTGTATATAGTAAGCAAAATTATATGGTAATCTTCAAGAGAACAGAGTGACCTGGACTGTATTATCACACTGAACACACTGTTATTATTCTCTGTGCCTATGCTGAGTGCAGGCATCTTGTGTGACCTTTATGTCCTAGACCCRTTCTGCCTTATTTCTGATAAAGCAGATCAATTTTGCTCAGTTTTATGAACYGCCTCTTTTAGCCCACCAACAATTAGTGGGACACAGAGATATGTTCTTCTGGGTATTAGCCAGAGCCAGCAAAGAGTGGAAAACATTCTAGTTGCTTTTCACTACTTGAGGATTACTTTAGGAAAAGGAGCCAGGTCAAAACATGTTGGCTCTGAAAAGAGCCAGATTATTGAGAAAAACTGGACATGTGTGCAGTGTATTTGTTTGCTTGTTCTCTCTCTCTCTTACATCTACATGCAGAAGAAAAGTTAAGCAACTAAAGCACTGCAAATATCTATAGAATCTGTCCCAAACATCATTGTTCAGTCACTGAAAATTGCCAGTGCATCTTTCAGTCCCATGTTTTGTAAGCATAAAGTTCCAAAAGCTCAAGTTCCTCAGTATCATATACTATTACTACACCTGAAGTCAGTAACATGCTTTTACATGCTTTCCAAGTAGCACCTCTGCTGTGACACTAGACTGATGGAAGCATATCTATTGGAGAGGTAGTTCTTCAGCAGAGATACTGCCAGAGCCTTTGCCATGCAGCATTAGTGTTATTTCTGTGTTTGTATTTTTGGGGATGAAGAAGTCAAACACAAGGATTGCCAACAGGAACAGGGCAGGTCAAATGAAGGTGGATTAATGCCTTGTAAATGATCTTTCAGTGCAGCAATGGCAAATGGAATCCACGTTGGATCAGTCTAGCTGTGGCAACAACTCAGAAAATAAAGTGAATCATGATAATTTTGCTCTCTGGATTTATTTTATAAGTTCAGCTCACAAAGTATTTTGAGCTAAGGAGCTAAAATGCATATTAGATCAATGCAAACTGTAATAAGTAAGGAAAATTCCTTGGATATTTCATATCCTTTCTTATTTATTCTCCAGCCACAATCAATTCATCTTCTCAAATTCAGCATCAACTTTTCCCCTAATATCCATATTCGTTCCTCTAGAGGTGCTAGTGATGATCATCTCCAACTGTTTGTTTACTTACTAAAATTCAATTTTGTACTTTTAGAGGCATTCTGCCTTCTTACTTAGTTCTGCAAAAGGGTTGGTATTGTAGGCAAAGTTTTTGTAAGAAGCAGCAACTGAATTATATTTCTCTTCTACTAGGAAGAAATAAATGTAGGAGCTGCTAATCAGTGGTAATGGCTTTTATAAGATTGTTATTAATTTGTACATAGAAATTACAGGATCATCTGTCTGGTTCTACGTGGCTGGAACTGAAGCTACATAGGGCTGTTGGAAACCTGGCACAGAAGTAATGGGGGAGTGAAGTCGGGACCTCATATTTACCATGTTCTGTGCAAGCACGGAATCAAATGTTAGTCAAACGTCCCCATCTCTAAAAGACAATGATAAAGGAGCCAGTATCCACTTGGATTCCACTTGGTTATCCACCAAGGCTTTGGGCTCCCCCCAGGTATAAAGGACTCTCACTAAAACTGGMCCTTACTTATCTGCTAGCACAGGAGCTCTCCTTTCCCCAGGCCTCCCATATATCTTTGCTGAGCTCTTTCACCTCAGCCTGTGATCTTCTGATCAGTCCTTCATGCTTCCTCAAGCTTATTTCACTCTGCCAGTCTCCACAGTGTCCCATCTTTTCCTCAGTTTGTCCCTTGCCACCTTGCCAAAGACTGAGGCTCTCAGCATTAACAGAAATAGTTGTGAAGATATAGCTTGATAAATGGTATTATGTGTGCAAGACATTGTATCTTGAACATACGGAATGAGCTTGTAGTTGTTGGTGGTTTTGCTGTTTAATTAGAATGATCTAAATCAGTGTATAAAAAAGCTGCAAATTTTCTCCTTTCTATTAAAGAGAAGTTGGTAAATATTTAGCAAAGTCATCTAAAAGGTCTGTGATCCTTTCATGGATGGTGGTGCTTAATTTGGAAATGAAATACAGTAACTGAAGTGTGAAAAAGAGGACCTGCAATCCCAATTTAAGTGCAAATTTCAGCATAATGCCAAGTCCAGAGTTTTTAGTGACTCTTCTGGAATAGTGATTTTTTTTGACCTCTTTACTTTGATCTCTGATGCTGCCTATTACAAAGAATGGGATTCATTGTCTCTTGTTGGAGGACTCACCTGTATTTTTCAAAGTAAGTTTCAACTTCTTTTTGAGATACAACAATAAAAGGTAGGATTGATATCAGATCTTTAATATCATTTGCTGTGTTAACCAGCCTGCCATCCATCCTATTTTTTAATGTTTGTAGCATTGTTCACATGCATCATTTGTGATCGCTAAAAAATAGATGGTATTACAACTTTTAAAAATATAGGCAAGCCTTGTAATTTACTGTCCAGTGCCTGTAGGAGACCATCTATTAGCATGTATAGTGTGTCAGTGAGGTGACTCCATGAAATAGTGCTTAGATGTAACTGGCAGTGTCCTTCCTACAAGCTTGGCTGGGAGATCACAGGTGCCTGATGCAGCCTGTGATTCCCAGGCACAGACTGCTCAGAGAAATCAGATTTTTGTCAAGGTAAAGAACCTTGGAGAAACATGAGGAACAGAAAGAATATCTTGGTTTGCAAGTCTAAAAGGACTGCTTTACATCTAGCTAACGTTTTGTGACTCGTATTTCAGAAGCTACAAGCTTCTGCTCCCTGCAGGCTGCAAAACACTGGATACATCAATATCAGACTTCTAAATCTGTGCACCTAAATAGCCCATGCTAGGAACTATATTTTAACTGGCAATACCTAAAGATGCTTTTAAGTTTCAGGCATCTCAGCAATAACAGCGCTGTCTTCAACATGGAATGAAACAGGCATAGCAGTTTTCATTCAGAAACAAAGGATGGGAAAGCTGGAGCCAAGTTTCTGTTACAGGCTTTTGATCAAAGTGCTTGTGCATTTGCTGCATTTTATGTTGGACAATTGTTCAGTAATAATCAAAACCATGATCATAGGAGCAGATTATATAACCTATGTCTTTCCTTCTCAGGGCAAGTTGTGAACCCTAGCACCTCTGAGCTTGGTCCTGAGGAGGAGACCTAGGCTATATAACCTGCTCCTACAATCATGTTTTTTTATTTTCTGCTAGGGTTCAGAATTCATTTTTTTTCTTCTTTCTGGACCTTTGTGCTTTCCTTTCTTTAATTTTTCATTGTTTAGGCCACTCTCCTGAGAAACTGGAGAGGTGGATCTGAATTCCTTCAAGGTGGGAGAGAAGTGAAGTACTAATGTCTCCCACTTTCTGTGCGAGTCTGTCTTGGATTATCATGAAAGACACAAAGATTAGTGAAGCTCTTTCCTGCACATGCAGACATGTCTTTAAAAGGGCAAGTCCTTCTAATTAAGATATGACTCTAAAATGACAGGGCTTTAGATCTCTTAGGACACTTTACCCATCCAGCTGGTAGCTGATTTTCCAGTGCTAACAGCAACATCTTTCTCTCCCTTATTTCTCATTGCATACATTAGATTATTTTATATTGTCTTCCAGATGTCACTTTTGACCTACAGACATCAAAGACTATGTCCATTCATCCCTCTCATTGGAGATATATGATGTAATATTTTTAAATATCACATCAAATACCTTGAACTGAAAATAGTTACCAGGAAGTAATACAAAGATGGGAAGTAATACAAAGAGAACTCTCTGGAAGCAAAGAAGTGATTTTGTAGCACTTAAATTTGGTCAGGATAGCTGGAGGAGGCTGATTGCTAGAAAACTTTTCTTTTTTCTGCTTTCATATAAAGGCAAAATGGCTGCATATGCCTCTGCTCAGAACTTGAGTACTGGCCATTTCTTAGTTCCACAGGGTATATCCTACATGACCCCAAGCAGTGGAACTCAGATTTTAAGAAAATCAGAGACTTCTATGGGTGTAACAGAATGCATTAAAGCACTGTCTGGTGTTTGAAAGCAAGACTGTGCTATTGTTTATGGAAGACACTAATGTGCGGCGCTAAGTCATACAGCTTCTCACTAAAAAGGGAAGGAGGTCACCTGTGTGCTCAACCTTTAAACAGCCCAGTCCTGGAGTGAGTAACTTTCTTATTGTGAATAGCCCTATGAAGGATCCTTTACTGCTTAAGGGGCATACACTCCCAGCTGCAGCTTTCTGGAAAGCCCTGCTGAGGTTATCAGCCTAGCCTGTAGGTACTTAGTAACCATGCCGGATCTCCCCTGTAACTAATTATGCTGAGGGCTAGAAGGTGAGGCAGGACCTTCTTTCCTACTCTGTCATGGGATTGCCTAGTTTCATCACCTTTATTCTAAACTTTTGATCTTAATGCTGTAAGCCTTTCAAAAATCCAGATGGCAATACTCAGCTGTGGAGGTGGGCAACTTTCAATTTATCCACTCAGAACTGAGAACAGCTTTAGACAGCACTTCAGCTACAAACCCGCTTCTAGTAACTGGAAGATTTTATTCTGTTACAGTTCTGAACCTTTTTAAAGAGCACAAAATAAGTACTCTTAAAGAAAAAAAAGAACAGTGTTAAAGCACCAACAGCGCAAAACTTCACTTCAGAGGTCTTGCCATTATTACCGTCACAGTGAATTTGTAATTGCACTTGGCAACAATTTAAGCTGAAGACGTGTATAATGGGTAAATCGTGTTTAAAATTAAAGTGTCTTGAATCCATTTCTTCCTTGTTTAGAATATCAGCCTTCTTTAAAATTCTTACCATTGTTCTACCATGACCATAGCTACGCTTTTAGTAGCAATAGGTTTGCCTGACTACTAGAAGTTTTTAAGAGAAATACAAAACTGGCRTATTTTGAGAATCCTTTTATTCTTATTTTGGGGATAAAATTAATAAAACTTAATTTTTAGTTTGTCAGAAGTATGTCATCAGGTCATCTCATAACCAGCCCTTGTCTTGTGGACTTTATATTTTCTATTATATTTCCTTGTCAGAAAGATCACAGAGAGTCTCTCCATAAACTGATTGATATATTTGATTCACTATGAAATAGAATTTATGCAATTTTTAGTTTTATAGCTGTGTTTTCCTCCTCCCTGCACTTTTGTTCTAAGTGACTCTTTCCAATATAATACATTGGAATTCAAATTTCTGAACAAAATGATAAAGCCAGTTTTCAAAGAATGAAGGATGTTCTCCCCTTGCTTTCAGCTGCAAATACACACCTTTTCCATGAAATCAGTAGCTGGTATTTTTGAAAAATGGTTTCCAGGAAAAAATACCTTAAGATGATATTTAAAGATAATTCATTCTAAAATATCTCTATCTGTTGCTTTGTTGCTTTTCATTTGTCACCACTTTAAAAATATTATATAATACTTATTTTAAAGCAGTTTTTATTTTTTTACAGCAGCCTAATTATTTTCTTTATTTTATTTTTGAATGGTAAATAATCCTATATTCTGCAATAATTTGCAAGCAATTTTATGCTATTTTTTACTCTTAAATGAGTATAAGAGTCATAGGATGGGTTATTGCCTAGTATATATGTCCTGTCTACAGTACTATGTTGCAAAGAAAAAATCTGCCTCATATTTTTGATAATCTTTTTGAAATAATATTTGACTTGTGGTACCCATAAGAAAACACATCATTTTTTACGTTGCCAAGTTTGACTGTGAAGCATTTAACCATATGCCCATGTTGTCACCAAATGTAACTTACGTTCAGTTTAAAACATTCCTTTTGTTCTCAGATTCCAGGGTTATGGTGCAATAAGGATATTCTGTATAGAATTTATCCTGTTATGCTTGGCTCTGTAAGACATGAAGTGCTTATTTAAGATTTATTCTTCTAATTATCTAAATCTTTTTGCAGAAAATTTGTGTCCAATTTGATGAGGTGAAAGTCAGTTTTAGAGATTTTATTTTTAAGAGCTTAAGAGTACAACAGATGCTGTTAACAATATGAAGTACCTGTAACTTGAGATATGTGGATCAATATGGACTATATCATTTTGCTGTATTTCAAGCAGTATTTCTTTTTTTAAACCAATGGATGCTTATATATTTTTGCCATTTTACAGTATTGTGACATTTAAGAAAATGAGCATTAGATGGATTTTATATTTTGTGTTACAAGTGGCATTTGGAAACTTCTGAAAACACTGTTCATGATTTATAATGATTTAAGGAGTGCATTATTTAAGTTGTATCGTATAATATTGACCTTAGGTTATGGATAGGAAATACTAAGCTGACCATAAAGATTCCAGCAGAAAATGCGGAATGGAAAGGTCTACTTTATAATTCTTTTAGAGTGATCTTCATTTCTATTGTCCTTCATCACATGCTGAACCTTTTCATAACTGATAATCACATTTTCAGAGTGATTAGAAGTGTTATATTCAGTATTTGTCTGCATGTGTGTTATAATGGCAGACAGTACTGCTAGCTTGGCAGAGAAATAGTGGGTATAAGAAAAGTATAAGAGAAGTAGTGGATATAAGAGTTGCGAAGTCCAAGCTGAAAGGTAGCTGTCTGTGTCTGAAGTGCCTGGGAATTCATCCATATAGGCAGCCCTGCAAACCAAAGCTTGGAGCAGAATAGATCCCATGCCGTGCAGTTCTTATGAAAGACAGGTTTTGACTGATGTTTATGCCTTGTAACTTTTAAATTATGCAGTCATGGTTTTCTGATGTCAGTTGCTCAGCTACACAGTGCAGCATTAGACCTCAGTGCTACCCAACACAATCTGGTTGTTCTTCAGTCTCACTTAGTACAATAATAAATGCACATAATTTAGAAAACATCTCTCTATACATCTGGAAAAAATTGTGTTTTACAGATGCATACTGCCATTTGTTGTAAAGGATCTCAAAGAACTTCATAGATTATGCATATCCTTCTATTGCCACTGTCATGCAGGCATACCTATTGGAGATGGCATCCTGCCAGCATGTAACATGAACTGATTATGGAGGGGAAATATTGATTTAGTATATTCTCTCGGGAGGAGAAGCATAAGCTCTTTAAAGTCTATGGAGAGCAACAGTTTCTCATCTATAATGGTCTCATTTGAAAATACTTGGGATAGTATTCAATACATCTTTTTTGAAAGCATAAGGTACCCTATACACATGTGAACTTCTCAGTGCAGGGAGTCAAAGTCTTTCCAGACCCAAAGATTAGCTCATCATTTCATCATTGCTACCTGCTTYTATCAAAAGTCACCCATTCCAAACTTTGCTGCAGAGAAAAAATTGGTTTGAAAACAAATTGAAGATATATGAAGAAATAAACAAGTTCCTAGCTATATGTTTGCATAAAGATACAATGGTAATGCCAGGTAGAGAAATAAGAAGTCAGACAGGTAGAGTTCCTAGGCTGAATCAGCGAAATATTAGCATTATTAAAATACAAAAATTATTAAGTACCTTACTGAGTTATGGCTACAGTGGCCAACAAGAAGGTAGTATAGGTCATGAGTGTGAACATATAAATGAGCTCAGTTGCAACTCTCACAAGGATGAAACACATGTAGAATAAATGTAAAAAAATCTAAGAAAAAAGAGTTGATAGGATATACGTAACAGTATATAGAATATGGATACTATGTAGTGATACTGTATGGTTTCTATCCTAAAACCATTTCCCAATACTTTAGTTCAAGTGATAAATAAGACTCAAAAGATTTTCTTCATACTTGGAACTGAAAATGTACACTGGTGCCATTGTATGGTGACTGGAGGTGTGTTCTGGCTTTTTAAATAGGGACTACTCAGAGTAATTTTTAACTGTGGGCATAGTAAGTTAATTCTTTGAATAGTTGGAGGAGGAATAGTTTACTGTTAGTGAACATACATTTATTTGTCATTATGTCATGTAGTGCTAAAGTGAAATATTTATCAGATTATTTTTCAATATCAACACAGATAAAATTACACCATCATCCTATTTAATATTCTGTTTGGATCCCTGCATAGATTAAAATACTGCTGAAGTTCAGAGAGCCAGCATGCTACATTATGCACAACGAAAATAAATAAGGCTGTAGACTCACCATCAGGAACCATGTTCACTTAAGTTGAACAATAGGCAAAGCAAGTTTCAGATGTTAGCACACCAACAGAAAAAAATAAAACTCCCAAATTAAGTAACCATTAAAATTTATAGCAAAGCAAACAGAGTGCAGGGAAATTTAAATTCACTCTTAAAATGCCCCATATTTTGTTGTAGTATTTAATTTCAGTAGACAACATTGCAAGTGGCTGGGTGTATGATAATGGATTCTTACACTGTGCAAGCTAGAGCAATAAAGCACTTTTGAATTACACTTTACAAATAGGAAAACGTCTGCTTCTTGAGTGCTGGAGCACACAGGGATACTACAGTGTCATATAAAAAAGTCTTTGCCAGAAAAACTCCTTTGATGGACTACTCAAATGGTCTTAGCAGGAATTAAAGATATATGTCCATTACCTGCACTAGATTTGTAATGGGTAGTAAACCTCTGGTAACCAGAGATAAGAAACAGCTGTTCTCAGCTTTTGGACTTAGGCCAGAAATGAAATGATTATTCTCTTTGCATAGCTGTAAAAAGTACAGCATATTTCATCAACTCAAATTTATGCAAGGCTAGAATCATCCAGGAAAGCAAAAAGTGTATTATAGACAGTTTCACAACAATCTCTTGAAGGAACACTAAATCCAATTATGCAGAACATCACAGAACTGTGTGTTATTTCTAAAGCACTTAGTTCTCATGAAAGCAAAGTATTTCTTCCTCTTTTAATATATCAAGAACACTATCATATGTGAGACTCTGCGATAAGTTATGACTGCAGAGCTCTTACCTGTATTAATTCAGGAGCAAAGGAAAAAAGATATACCTTCTGAAAAATATGCAACAACCTATTCTGTCCTTTAGTTTTTTAATTAAAAACAAATCTTAAAGTGTAAGAACTGTAGCTTGGTGGTATTCTCTTTAGGAATATTAATGATTATTTGGGAGAGAGCTATGAAAGAAGGTCCATTTTTAGTTAATACTGAGAGAGATTTTATTTTAGAAAATTTTAACTTAGTATGGTCCTATTCAAATCAGTCCTCAGATAATACCAGTTCCTAGGAGTAAGGAACCTTATCATTGCCACTGTGTGGGTCTTTTAAAAATATCTGATGAACCACATATTAGCACACAGCTTAGTATTATTTAATAACAGCATAAAAAGAAAGTACTGAGCCACTGAGCGTAAAATGAAATTGTAACCTATATCTAACTCCTTGGCTTCAGTTTCCTGTCCCCTTTTAGACCATGGAGAATATTGGATCAGGCATCAAAATTACATCTACACCAGTTTATGTTCTCACCAGTAGACAGAATAATTAAGCATCATGGATAAGAACTTTATATGAGACATTACTTAAACTGCAGCAAAGAGGAGGACATGCTTTGTTGTTTTGTTGCAGTTAACGTCAAAACATTGCCTGATATGCTATTTTTAATACTTTTTGCATTTGTATAAATTATGTAACAGATTACATCTTTACATCTTTTGAAGCTATATGTAGTGCTCAGAAACTGAGAAGTTGTGCGTCTTACACTTACAGCTAGCGCTACCAAAAAGAACAACAACTTAATGCATGGCAACCTTAGTCTTCATAGTTGTTCAGCTATACAATGTATGAACACAGAACAAAATGGCAGTCCCTGTCCCAAGAAGAGATATTTTATCATGTATAACTTATGCGTATACTTGAATATTTGTATTTGAAAAAATACCATTCTGTGCTTTGTATATATGGGTTACGATGCAGTCTTCAACGGCATTACAGTGTGCTATTTTTCCATGGGAGCTAACATTGTTAGCTATCTAGAATGGCTCCGACTTACTCCACTGCTGCTATTTGATTTCCTTTCTCTGGGTGGGACCCTAGCCTCCTTCCAGTCTTTCTTCAGAGTCCAGGTGTATGCAAGTCTACCAAAATAAAGAGCGCTGATATAGCTATTTTTCTAAACATGTTTCATGCCTTTCCTCCAACTCTTGTTGTCTGCATTCCCAGATGGGAGCAATAGACGAACAGGAAATTTCCTTCTGCAGATTGACTTCTGTGAATCTGGTCCAAATTGTACCAGTTCTGGCACAAATTGTAAGAAATGCAGATATTGGTTACTTTTATTTGTATATATCATGATTTGTTGACTTTCTTAAAGCACCTGCAGCTTGGGAGTGGCATTTTTAAAGCCTATATTTTGTATGAGAGAGAGAAAGAAAATACTCTGCACCAGATGAGCCAAACAGCTAACTGTTCCTTGAGTCTAGGTAAAAATTATTTTCCACTGTGAACAGCAGGGGTCATTAAAAAGAAGGGTTACACTGGATGAAGCAAACAGTCATTTTTTTCCAGCTTCCTCTTCCAATATAAGAAATGACTATATTAAAGAAAGAAAATTCTTGATCCTATTGTCCTTGAAAGATAACAAACTCTAAATAAAAACTTAGTTTTCTGATTATGGCCTGGAGTATAAGATAGCTCTACCTCTGATAAATTCGCAGTATTTGAAATTGTTTTGCCTACAATGCATTTTATGTAAAATTTTGTTACAAAAGATTTTCAATACATTGTAAGTTGATGTTAACATTTAACACTGTGATAGTCAAGAGTGAGTAGTGTCATACCCTCTCTATTTTAATGTTTTTTTGTGATCACACTGATATTTTCTCCATGATTTGCTGTTACTGGAAATCAATAAAACAATTCATATTGGTGGAAATAAAAATGAAAATTTTCTCTATTTGAAACAAATAAACAAGTGAACAAACAGCTTTCTGGGCTGTCATCTCATTTTATAGCTTCACTCAAAATGTAAACAAGAGTGTAATTTCATTCTTAGAAGGATGAAAAAGGCTGATCAAACAAGGAAAGAAATTGAAGAAAACCTGGTCAAACACATTAGCGGGAGGAACCCTATAAAAGAACACACCAGAAAGATAGGTTGCTTGTTCTGCTTCTTATCTGTCCTTCAAGTTTAGTAGTCGAGGAGTTTTTTGCATTTATCTTTGCAGCTGAATGAGTTCAATTTCACTCAGCTTAGGACAGAAATTTCAGAACAGCAGGTTAATCCTTCCTGCCTTCATGGGCAACTGAGCAAACAGGCCTGTATCAGCGTGGCCAAGTGTAAAATTGTAATGCCAGAGATTAATGTTGTCTCTCGTGTTTGCTTTGAACTTGACCTCCATGTTTCTCTTCTAGGGATGCTTGTATGTATGAATGTATGTGTGCAGTTATTTATTTATTTGTTTGTTTGTTGTTAACAGCTTCTGTCCAAGGCCCCTGGGAGAGGGCGATCTCACCAAACAAAGTGCCATACTATATCAAGTGAGTATCGATAGTAATTCATTCCARTTATTTACAGTTGTAATTAAAGTGGATGGTTGGTAATTTTCTTAGATTGTCTGGACCTATTCCTATGTTGTCTAAATGGGAAGAGCAAGAGGAGTGAAATGTGCAATAAATGTCACAGAAAAAAAGCATGGCAGGTTATTTAAAAGCACAGCAGGATGCACTGATTTGCGAGAAAGTTGATTGGTTTTATGCCACTGTAGCAGTCACCTGCAAACCGAAGTAAAGCCTTGGGGTGTCTGGATTATATCTGAATCTGTTCCATTGTCCACTCAAGAGTGTGTATGGCAAGATTTGCAAAACTGAAAAAAGTTCAGAATTTTGGTAAACTGCCTGGTGCTTAAAAACAAAGACACGTTGCAGCTGTGAATGTGATGCACTGTTGTTTTCACCTCTCAATGCACATCCTTTATACAATGAGTTCCTGTAGGGAGTGTACGTAGCAAAATCTGTTGCTGAGGAACAACAAGGGACAAATTAATCCCTATAGACTGTAAGTTCCTTTGGACTTTCGTTCCCAAAGTAAACTAGTTTGTTTTAAGAGAGATGTATGCTTAACAAATGAGAGGAAATTAAAAAAAAAAAAAACAACCTTGGATGCACCTGCTTCTAGTATCCTAAGCAGACCCACCACATAGTAACAGAGAATGAAGTTTTAATACATTTTTTCCTCTTGCTGTAGATCTTTATTTGCAACATGTGCCATGAATTATTTATACATAACTTCCTGGAGAAACAGGTGATGCAATACGTGTGATAAAGACTGTAGTGCAAATAACTGAAACTCAAGAGTCTTTTAATAGACATATTCACATGATTGCTCTTTTTATACTCCCAGTACACTTTGCAAACTCAACCAGGGGCACTCAAGCCATGTGGTTGCAGTGGCAATTCAGCTGCAATTTTTGCAGCTTAGTGGCACTGTTACAGCAGCTTCAGAATGAACAATTTATTGAGTTAAACATGAAGAAAACTAGCAGTCTGTAGTACAATACAGTGCTATAGTTACACCTGGTTTAAGTTGCTTTACCGTTGCCTTAAATTTGTAATTTTTCCAATTTTTGTATTTGGCTATGAATAATGAAACTGCCGTAAGGAAGCTGGAAAGCTCTTTCAAGGAGGAGGAGAAAGGGAAATCTGTGGAGGAGGCAAATGACTGAAAGCAACTTGAGGCTCTGGTATATGAGAAACAGTTTATGGTACTATGACTAGGGGAAAGACACCTCCTTTTCTCTTTCCCATGACATGGCTTGCCATTATCGTGGGAGAAGCCTTGGCAATTCTCCATATAGGCGCAAGCTCCATTTCATGCCATGCTTCCCACTTCATTCTGTGCTAGTTGCATCCGGCAGCGGTGGGTAAGTTGACCCGTTATTCTAAAATGATGGGTGGTGCCCTTGCTTCTTCCTTATTAGTTTTTGGTGTCAACTTTGCATTTCATCTTTTGTTCCAGGCCATTTGCAAATCCAAAGGAATGCATTTGTTTTATTCTGTTCACTTAGCAAATATCTTAATAGCCATAAGGAGTTGTAAGAGTACTATTTTAATTAATAATTAAAGTTTAATTCAGTTACATGTTTTATACAAAAGCTTGCTGTCTTTGAGATGTAAAACAAATATTTAAAGTTTTTATGAATCTTAGTAAGTTTTTACATCTATTCCCTTCTCCAGGTCTCTTCAGTCATTTTTATTTTCCTTCATTCTAATCACTCTTATTTCATATTAACACACAACTGAATTGCTTGTTTTCTGTACCATTTCAGTTTTAAAACATACCATATTTTCATTATTCTTTGAAATATTACTCTTCTATAAATCATTAATTCTCTAAAAGAGCTGCCATGAAGACTGAGCAGCTACAGACAGCATTTTCTTAATGTGTCTATAATTTTCCTTTCTATCATCAATGTAGAATATTGGTGCTAGCCTCCTTTGTTAACCAGATTTGCCACACAGTTTATTGTTTTTCATTTTATCTGGTTTTCTTGTGATGTTTAAGTGTTTTATCTCATCATTTTCACATTTGCAATGAAACAGCATTTTATAAGCCCATAAATCAGGCAGTACTTAATACTAAATCCTCAAGAGCAATATTTACTTACCGCTAGGTAGCTTCAAGCCTTTTGATTTTCCTGGTTAATATTTCATTTTTATACAGCTGATTAATCTGTAGCAACTAGTTGCCTCTAAAGCCTGTATTTCCACAATTCTTTCTTGAAGTTATTCATGCCAGCACTTTTTTCAGATTATATTGGTGCAGGCGTCATTGCCACTGAAAAAATAATTATCAGCAGTGTACAGCCTGTTTCAACTGCTCTTCCGCGTCTCTGCCATTTTGTAGTTTCTTGGCCTACTGTCAGCCTCATGAAAATTGCAGTGTAATGGCCTTGCACCAGCTGCTGCATTCTGGTAGGATTTATTCTACTTTTGTATGTGTTTGGTTCCTTATGGAAATGACAAGCTAGGCCAACAGTTCAGGCTCACCTACTCACTTCCCCGATGAATTGAGAAATCATATTTTTGTGTTGCAGGATATCAGAAGTGTCTTGGCTTCCAAAGTAGCAAGTGGACATTCCTGTCTGCCTGCTGAACACTTGCCCAGTGTATGAGGTGCTATTGAGGAGAAAAAAAACAACTCTCTTTTGCCTCTGAATTAAAACGTGTAAAATTGTTCAAAAACACATTCTATCCAACCCTTTTCTTTCTGATCTTTCTTTTCCTCTTGGTATACTTTTTGTGTCTAATAAAGGATTAAAAGGTTTCATTAGATTAAAAAGGGAGAGGGAAAATGAAAAATACTTTTCTGTTTAATCAGTCCTGTTCTTTGAGGCCATGATCTTTGAGGCCTTATTGCAATGTGGCCTGGAAAATGGAAACACAGAAGCAGGCAGAGATATGTCTATACTCTTTGCTACTGTTTTAACTATTCGTTTAAATTTCTTAATTTTTTAGGAAGCAACAGGCAACTACTGTACATAAGAAATCTGAAAGCAAATAAAAAAAAAGCAAAACACAAAGACTACTGAGTACATATCAAAAGAACACAGATGAAAATGTCTTAAATTCTAAAAAAGACAGATAATGAAGTAGAAGGCCGTAGATTTTAACACTGTAATTTGGGGTTAAATCAAATCTTTGCAGAACTGAAGTAAAGAGCTTGTATGCAAGAAAAATACAGACCCTGTGAGAAGAGTGATCTCATGCATACACATGCACACTGACATGTGCGCGCACACACAGACACACACAGACACACTCTGTTCCTTAAATCAAACAGATAGGGAAGCTGCTCCAAAGCAGTTACAGCAGAATCAAATGGCTCGTGTGGATTTTGCAGCCCCAGAAGAAGCATTCGGTCATCCTGCACAGACCCATTTCCTCTTCTCTGAGCATCCTCCTGGGGCACAAGGGGTCATTAAGCAGCCCTACTCTGAATCAGGTTTGCATATGTCTTGTGTATGGGCTTATCCCGTGCTCAGCAAAGAGCCGGCCTATTACACAGTGCTAAGAGATCCCTCTTGCCTTGGAGTAAAAAGGAGGAGTTGGACTGAAGCCTGCAACATGCTTTCTCTAAAAAAAAAAAAAAAAAAAAACCAACAACAGTAGTCATGATCTGGCATACATTGCTGAAATTTAGTCGTTATGAGTTCTATACTTGTATTAGTCTTTGACATCATCCTTCCTCTGTATAACCAGCTTGCCAGTTAATACTGTCTGTCTTCTTACCCTCTTGCTGTGCCCATTCTTTCAAAGGATATAAAACGCTTCTGCACGAATACAATACTCTTTCATCTCAGTACTTCTCACAGAGGAAGCCTTCCAAGTTGTTTCCCAGCCAGGCTTATTTTCTTATCCAGATTATAGCAGTTCAGTGAACTTTGTCTTGCGGAGGACACAGCTGAATTCTCAGAAGCATTGATTAGACTCCTTGAGAAGATCCATACGAGACTATCCGTATAAATTAGCTATGCGGTGAGCTAACAGTGAGGAATATCCATCTCTGCTTTTTAACTCTCTTCCACATTATAGTTTCCTATAAGAGTATTTCACTTATATTGAATCTGTCAGCTTCTGACACCTATTTTTGTTAGTTTTAGATTCTGCAGTCTTTCCATACTTCTCACTGCAGGAAGAGCAGGCCAGTTTCTATGAGCATACTTCTTTGTGTCTTAATTTTTAATCTCACTTTTAATTGTTGTTTAGCCATGCAGAATTTCAGCTCAGAAGAAGCTAAGTTTAGAGTTTTCATTGTAAAAGAAAACAGATTAAAGCCATGATTCTTTTACTATTTTTCAGCTTAGAGGAAGGGTAAATGAATCTATCTATCTGAATTAAATTCTACTAAGATAAAATAAAGCAAAGAGCCACTGTTCTGGTAAAATCAAAATCACTTGGATTAATTGTTTCTTCTGCAGAATGTAGATAAGTAAGAGACTCAAAAGCAAGTAGGAAATATCTGTCAGAGCAGAGAGAGACACAGAAAACCATAAATAATGTATGATTATGTATATGTAGTGAGTGAAGCTGTGAGCAAGCTATGCAAACCATGTATATGGCTGAAGTTAACCTATTTACCAAGTACCAAAAATGTAATATTTTGACTTCTCAAAAACATAGCTATTATGATCTCTTCCGCTCTTTCAGTTTTGAACTCTCCATACCAAAACTGTAACTATTCTTCATACCAAAACTGTAACTATTCTTGTGGAAAGAAAAAAATATAATACTGCCTTTAAGAGATGCAAATTATCATGCTGTCTAGCTTAAAAAACTAAATTAAATACCTGATATTTTCTAGAGGTTTGTCCCAGTGCAGAGTTTTTCTCTATCAATCATTTGTACGACTGTGAAGTATTGGTTACCAAAACTGGTTACTAAAATTTAAACTCCGAGTGTAAATAAGTGAGAAATCTTGAGCCTTTAACCGCCTTTCAAACAGAAATGGAGGTTAAAAGCAGCCGTGTTCTCGCTGACTGAGCAGGAGTGCTCTGGGAAGATACCGTGGTCCTGCTGCGAGTTACCATCTGTCAGCAGGGGGTTACTGCCCTCACACGGGAAGTAACTGGAGGAGATTTAATTTGTTTTGAAATGAATTATAAGTACTCGACAGTRATTTTATCGTATCCGAGTTTGTGCAGAGGCGGGGGGAAGGGCTGTAGCCTCGAGCAGGGGGTCAATAACTGGCTGAAAGCGCTTGCCTTCATCCTCAATGCTTTTTCCGTAACAGTAGGTAAGGTGGTGCTTATTTTAGAAGACAGAAAGCAAGTTTCCTGGAGCACTTGTGGAACACTTCGCCTTGGTCCTGTTCTCAGTGGTCTTGGTATCATACTTAAGTGGATGATACGTTTTTTAAGCTTGGCCATGAAACTTATTCAGTATAAAATTTCATAGAGAGTATGCAGTGTTTAGCATAACAGGGAAGTTAGTTAGAAATAATGCAGGGATAATTTTTGTGCAGTTTAAATCCTGAAATGTGCTATGCAAGTGATGTGGTTACTATTTAGGCAGGCATTTGACTTTCCTGGCTTGTTTGCTCAGTTTAATAATGAGCTGCATAAGAGAATTTTAGGTGGAATCTAGTTTTCCTATTTTCTTAATTAAAAGGAAAGTACCAACATTTTAAATGCATTAAATCCAGCTACTCATTGTATTCCTTATCTGAGGTTAAGAGAGTAATTTTCATAGGCAGTAATATAAAAAGTAAACTTTTGATACTGTACCAGGAGCTCATTTATTTATAGATTACTAGAATATAGTTACATAATCTTAAATATTTTAATTTTTACTGTAGCTGAAATTGTTATATTTATTGTAAACTGAATGTGATTTTTGCCTGAATTTAACTTTTTACTTCATTTTTCCTTTTTCTATTTTACTTCAGTTGTTAAATATAGTTTGACTGTGTTACATATCATCAAGAATAAAAAAATTAACATAGCTAATATATTCTTAATGAAATGGACTGACATATATGCAATATGGTCCTATTTTATATAGTACATGTCAGATCTTCCATAAAATAGTAGATTTTACAGCTGCTCCTGACAGTTAAAGAAATATTGTCATATACTTCGAGCCCATATTTTAAACCTTTTTTGCTTAATGAGCAGGATTCAAAAATAGGAATTATGTTTGACTTCCACTGGAATGCTTTGAACTTGAAAAGATTAGACATATTAAGGGGAAAAAACAAAGCTTTGCATGTTGGACTTTTCTTTTTTTTAAAGATCAATTACATACTTAATTTAGATGACAGATAAAGAGGAGAGAGCTTCTCACAACTGCCCAATGAAATCTTCATGGAAATGGGAAACAATATCTCATATTTTTGCATATTCTTGTTATATCAAGAAGTCTCATAATTCCTGTGTTTCCTCAGAAGACTGGGGACAAAACAGCAATATCTTCATTTGCCAGATCCTCTTGTCTGTACTGTCCTTGGTTCAGACTCTGTTCTGATGCAGCTAGCTCCAAAAATAAGAAAACTAACGAGGGCTCAATCCACATGATAGGAATTTCATCCATCTAAGAAGAGAGTCAGAATTAAATTGATCCCTCTTTACCTACTCTGCCTTTTTTGTCTTCTTCATGATCTTATCGGTCTAGTATAAGGACTATAATTAACACTGGTACATTTTAAGATATGTTTCAATACCAGTGAAAAAAGTACTGAATATAAATATAATGGACATCTACAATTTGTATCACCAGCTGTATTTGCTACAGATATACAATCTTCGATAGACTTTGATGTTCTAGTAGYGGCATCTAGCACAGTGCAATACTGAGAGAAGATGGAGAATGTAATATTCGGATGTATCCACTGGGCTGCTTCTGTTTCTCTAGGTGGCCTAGAGGTGTCAGGAAGAGGTCAGATTTTTTTCCCAATTTGACTTGTTTTTTTAAATGAACTCACTGAAGCTGCTAAATCTCTCCTGTGTTTGTTCTTTCTCTGATCTTCTGTGATGCCAGTTCTCCTGTAGACTTCAGTAAGTTCCCATTTTTCAGGATATTCTCCACCTGTCTTGTCACATATCTTGTCCTGGGTGACCTGTTTAGTCTTTACTTACTGAATCACAACTACGGATTATTTTACCCCTTTTTCTTTTTACTGAATCCCTTCCAATGATATCTTTCAATTTTTTTATCAGATAGGTGTTGCAATCAGTTCTGAGTTGCATGTCAATTCTGTGATATCCTTATCTTGAGCTTTTCAATCATGAGAACTAATTTATATACATATTATGCTTAGGGTTATAGATCCTAAGGTAAAGGGAAAACATGTGATGAATTAACTGTGAACTGTATAAATGTCAGTAAGACTGCATTTAGACTTAAGTAAAGATTCTAACCAATAGGTTATGAATGATCAAATCATCTATATTCATTTTGCTTACTTCTCATTTTCTGATTAAAAAGTTGAACTTTAGGAGATAAATTACAATTTCAAATATGATGTATAGGCTTGGCCACCTCTTGCATGCTATGTATTTGCTTTGAATTTCAAGTATTCATCAGAYACATTTTTATATTAGGAAATCTTTGGCTAGATAATTTAAGAAAAACTAACCATAAAAAAAAAAAAATCACATCTCTGAACGAATTGTTTTTCTTCCAGCTGGTTTTGATAAGACTAGCATTCATATTTTTTCCATGGCATTTGAGCTCAGAAAATGAGATTTGGTATGACACAATAGAGACCAATTATAACATAGCACTCTTTATATAACCAGCCTAGTACAATCTCCAAATGGTATCTACAGCCTGCTGAGTATAGTAGAAGAGTTAAAACTTTGCTAACTAATGGCTACTCAGCTTCTGTGTCTAGGTCTCCCCTCCTCTTTTCCAACAAAGCCAAAATTTCTTTGCATCAATGCCATATGTAAGTGTTAGGTTGGGATTTGGGGGTGGGATGAGGGGAGGGTTCAAACTCATGTTTGAACTCAGCAAGAAGTTATTAAAAATGAAGGTTGCTGTAAATCTGTGGAGAAGTTATTGGTATAAGTCTTATACTTCATTTATATGCTTCACACTTTATAATGTACACCATTATGTTAATGAAATTGTATGGTAAATTGATGTGGGGGAATTAACATTCATAGTTGTATTTTCATGTAGTAGATAAAAGTTGTAAAAAATCTAAATATCTAAAACCATGATAATTTAGTCTCATTCAGGTATTTTGTGTTCATTTAGACCTCTGCTGGAAAACCTTCTATTATTTTAGTGTTCAGGTAGACAAAAATGGCTTTAGACAGTTGTMTAATAAATAGATTATAGATTGCCTTTTGAATTTCAGTATGTACCCAATTCTTCTATCTCTCCTTTTTGAAACTCTCTTTTCATTACTGCAGAGATAATACAGGAGTAGAGAGGCAAAGATATATTTTACTATGCTTCATTTTTAACAAACTGAACTGCATTTTTTGTTTAAAAACTGTATTGTTAGAGAAAAAAAAACTTAATTAAAGTAAGTAAAGTAAAGTAAGTAAAACTTAATTCCTAAGAATAATGAAGCATACTGAAAAATGCTTGAGAGTTTACAGGCATGGAGTTAAAACTTACAGAGCTAGCTAGAAAACCACTGTGCTTGCCTTGGGAACAGATGTCTTCACACTGACATCATGACTGTAACATAAACATGAAACACCATGTTTTTTTTAAGATTTTAGTCACACAGCAATGCAGGTTTAAATGGGGCACATTTATTCATAATTACACCTTTGCAGCAGGAAAAATCAAACATAAATGAGATCTCAGCCAAAGAGTACAGGGTAATAGAAATTTACTATTTTTGTTCTATCTGTATTTGCTGCTATGACCTGAAAATGTGGAATTAATAAATATCAGGTAGGCAAATAAAAAGTAAGATATTTTAATTGAAAAACATACTGACGTGTGTGTGAGGTGGGTGTGATGTGGGTGATTCGAACGTGACGTGGGTGTGACATGGGTGTGACGTGGGTGATTCGACTAAAGAAAGCTTTGTTTCTTTGAATTATCATGGATTTCCATTCACCAGCGTTTTCCAGTCTGGCATCAGCCATCCTAGAGTTTCTATAAGCAAATTGGTATATATTTTAACATTGTAAAAAATGTGAGAAAAAGCTAATGGATTCCACCACATACTGCAACATAGAAAAACTGCACCTTCATTAGAAAATCAAATGCTGTGTATGTCCTCCCAGATCAGTGGTTTTGTCTGTTATTTCATCTTCAGTTTAACTCAGCTCAATTGCATTTAGCTTTAGGACTTCATCAACTGAAACTTTATTGGTTGACCACACCTACACATACTTTATAAAACATAGGGAAAAAAAAGTTAAAGCCATTGCAAACACTGGTAGATACTAGCAGCAGTAGCAATAAACAGATTACAGCCATAGAGAGGATTGTAAATGTCCCCAAGGAAATTTGTGTATGATTTAGTTTCAGATATAACCATTGACATAATAGCAGTATGAAGCAAACTCATAGGCAAATGTTCCCTCAACTAAAACTTCACTTCTGAAGGTTTAAAAATGCAAATTTGATAGGAATCTTAAGGTTAAAATAATATATTATATGCACATATACACATTCTGTTACTCCTGGGACTACCTCTGCCCAAACAGTTAAGGAACAATTTGAAAAGTGAAGCAAATTCCTTTGACTGAAGTTCCCATTAACCATGTTTGCTGAGAATCCCAGGAATCTGTAAATCGTGTGCTGATTTTGATAAATGTGATTAAAAGCTAAACTTAGAGAAATGCTAAAGTAAACAAGCCTACATTCATGACAGGTTTTCTTACATTTTGTTTTCTCTTTTGCATGTCATTAATTTGCATTTCATTTAGTTTTGTGTTTAGAAGAATTGTCTACTTTCATTTTATGACCAGCTTCAAGTACTGCAGTTTCCAGCCTTACTGTTCAAATATCGTTAGTATATGAGAAGCTTGAGTTCTAATATGAAATATTTTTCTGTATATTTATCAGCTTTTAGCCATAGCAGTGATGCTGAATTATTTTTATTCCTGTGTTTTTCTGACTCTTGACTATAGGAAGATAGTAGTCATTGAATATTAAAAGTTTGCTAGCACAATGCAATACTGATATTCAGTATGTTTTCTGTAATACAATACTAAGTCAAATTCATTAAAATGCATTCTGTAATTAAATGCTTTAAAAGTAAAACTAAAATCTGTAGCTGAACTGTAAAGAGATTTTTTAATATATAAAACCCACAATGATAGTTTCTGTAGGTATAGAGAACTTGCATTTGTAGTTTAAGTTACTGCATATTTGGTTAAAAAAACTCCACCATTTTCATAATTTTCTTCAATGTGAAGCGCAAAAGAAAAGCTGTCCCTAAGTGACAAGCATATTCAGAACTTTCAGAGATGACAGAAAAGCATGTTAGACAGCTCTGAATTTTGTTGTTTCCAGATGATGTCTTTATCTTGAAGTATTCCTCAGTTAAACTTTTACCAACCTACCCAATTGAATGAACTTAAAATTCAATGGATTTTTTGTGAACACAGATTAGAAAAAGAATAATCAACCAATGACAGGCCATGTTCTCTTGCCACAACAAAGGAAAACATATCCTTCAAACTCATGCTGTACTAACTTGCAGCAGTAACAACTCAAAGCAAGGACTTGTCACAGTGAGGGAGATAGAGTTTAAAAGCATTGTTTGTTTGAAGGAGGAAATTCTTGCTTTGCAATAAGTTTCCTTTGAGATCATTGAAGGCTTCTTGATCATTTGCAGACAAGATGTTTCAAAACCAGAAACTGGAAGAATGATACTTAGAGTGTCAAATATCAGCTGGATATTAGAGAACAAGTCTATTTGCTTAACTTCTTCAGTTCCTTAGATGTCACTATCACATAAAAATGACTTAAGTCTTTTGATTTTTAAAGATGAATTTTCTTTGAAGCTTATCCACCACTTCTTTCCCTACATAACAGTCTTTTTCTTCAGGACTGCCCTTGATAAAACAAAACAAATCCCTCTTTTGACACTGTTCAATATCCAGAGTACTGTCCTCTTTTTTTCTTTGAATATGTGTCTCTTTCCAGTCCATGTTTTTCTTCCTGTCCAGTTTTTTCTAGCTTCTGTACCCTTTTCTCCACTTCAACAGCTCTTAATAAGGTCACTAACAATTTCCTGTCATCCAACTCAAAGAATCTTTTCAATATTCACATTCTTCTAGGTCATTCTACCACTTTCAACAAACCATCTTCCTGCTGTCCTTCCTTGTCTTCTCTTGGCTTGTTTTCAGGGTTTGCCTTGTAATAATTTACAATTCACTTTTTCTGTATCTTTCACTTGCCTCATTCTAATGCTCTCTTTGCAGAATCAGTCCTGCTACTGGCAAAGTTCTGCCTTCAGCCCATCACAGTCTTAATCGTGCCTTCTCTTAGCACTGTCTTTAGTCTTCTATCCCAGGCATATCGTGATAGCCACCCCAACACCTCTCCTTTCAGAGTTTCATTTGACTTAGTTGCGCTGAGACTTTAAAAGCAACTTGTTAATTACTGATTTTTTTCCTGTTTTCTTTATAGCATTCCCCATAGATGGTTGTTAAGTCCCAAGCTCAAAAAGACAAAAATAGATCTGTTTCCTTCCAAATCTCTAGGTTTTTCTGATGACATTTCCACTATTTTACTCAATTTTTGCTGCCACCATTAGCTATCCTACCACTTTGATCTCCTGTGTGAACTTTATGACTACTTAAACATTTAGTGTCACTTATCCTTAAAATATTTTACTTTCTTTTCCTTCATCAAACAAGTATATTTTTTCTTCAGATTTCTGTTTAAAATTGGCACCTTCCTCCAAGACATCTTTACTTAGCACTGTCTCTCAGATTAGCAGTAATCTGCTTCAGCCTCAGCCATTACTTATTAAAAATGCTGTGTTCACTGTATTTTTAGTACTCATAAAATAAATTATAATAGCCCAGAGTCTTTTGTTCCATGAATGACAAAATATATGACATGAAGTTCATAATTTTTTGTGGCACTGTTTTGTTTAGCTCTTCCATCACCTAATTTCAGAGTGCAATCCAGAGCATCGTTGCTCCTGGGTTACTTAGCTCTGTATCAGTTTTACCGTACCTCTGTACAAAAGGTGGATACTTTTCACATCCTCACTGTCCATCTGGATTAAGAGAGAATTTTAAAAAACAAAAATCTCCTTTCCTGCCCAAGGGTCTGTCTTGTCTTGATGTGGACTGAGGTGATCTGGATCCTCCAGAAATCCCCATGCCAGCAAGCTCCGTTAGTTTAAGCTCTGGAGGGGTGTGTGTCCATCAGCCCTGGCTGGGGCTGACACCATGAAGCAAACCTGTTCCTTGTTTGGCGAGCCTGGAGCCTGAACCATAAAAAGCTAATTGTCTTGGTCATGACCTTTAGTGACATCAGTTTTCTGGGAGACAGTTATCTCAAATTCTTTTTTCTGCCTCTATTTCAGATAGGCTCCATTTGTAGCCTGACWACATTGGGAAGTTGCCTAAGTTAATTTACAGTATTGGTATGTTAATACACATCGGCTCCATATTTGTTAAATACTGTTTGCTTCTTGCTCTTCCAAATTGCAGCTAGCTGCCAAAGTTTTTACTACTGAGTAGAGGAGGGTCCCTCTCTCCCTTCTTGTACTGAGATGATAAACCTTTTGACAAGGTATTGCAGAGATAGAAATTACGCCTGAGCCCATCGACTTTGAAGAGTAACAAGCTGCCTTGTGGCTCTTCATCACTGTATGTACAGCTGCCTTCAGTGGTAGCGCACAAGCATATTAGTGTACTCCATCTGCAAAAATTATAATCAGTTGTTGACATGTACATTTTCAACATAAGGCCCTGCTGTTAACACTCCAACGCGACGAGTGGTGGGTGCTCACAGAAGAAACAGGCATTGATTAGAGTGCTATTCAGTGGTCATCAAGTTACTCCTGCTTGTAACACACAGCAAGAGGAAAAAAACTCATCAAATGCATCTCTAGCAAGAAAGGCTCACACATAAAATCAAACTCCATAGTCACATCCATTCTCAGCCAAATCTGTATTTTCCTCCTGTACTTCTCTTTTTTGAAATACAAAGAAATCCCAGCCATCTTGAACACACAGCTGTATGCAAGTACAGTACAATATTTATGTTGTTTTTACAACAAATTTGACAATAGCCAACAAGTCAATGTCAAAATGGGCCAGGCTGTTTTAAACCAACACTAAAGCATACCGATAGACTGAGAATGAATTTCTTACTAATGCTGCTGGAATAGTCTGACTACTCATTAACACATAGTCTATCATGAATGGGATTTTAGAAAAATGTTTTAGCAGTTATTCCTCATCACACGAGTCACATTTCTAGTCCTCTAGCACTGAAAAGGGGCCTTAGCATAAAGGCAAATCAGATTCTTCACTAGCTCAGCTCTTTACAAGAGGAAGCAAGTTTCCTTTCTGTTAATACAGCATCCAATACAATGGATCTCAACCCCAAATTAGGTTCTCTAGGCGGTACTACAATGGAGATATTTAATAATAACAATTAGGCTGAACAATGTACTCTCAGCAGCTGCCTGCGATGCCTTTCATTGTAGTATGCTTTCTTCATTGCAGTCAGCACTGAAATGCCTGTATCAACATAGTACCTACTTTATATGATCAGACATTTCCCCAGAAATAGAAACAGTCGTTGCAAATTTTTCCCCTCCTGTAAGGAATGTGTGCTCGCGATTTGCAAGGGCCTGGTGCATGACAAAAGGGATTACGGCTGCCGTATCTGCTGTTTTTTCTAAATATCCTCTACTCAGCCCAAATCTTTGCAGACAGTTAACAAGTCAGAGGAATATCCCACCAACCAAAATCAGAATCATATCCTGGCACCCACTCATTTACTTGTCTTCAACTTGTGTTTTTTAATTCATCAAAAACACAAATACTATTTGCCCAATCTTAACAGGTTTTCTGAGCAGTTATTTCTCTGAAAAATATTTTATTTTTCCCAGCAGTATTGTCAGTTACATTCTGCCATTACTGAAATCAGTACTCATTTAGCTTTTACACTTTAAACTCTGTCATACCTTTTCCTATACTGTCAGCCTTGGAAACTTTTTTATTCCACCTTGATATTAAAAGGAGAGTCTGCTTTCAATTCCAAGTCAAGCTATGGTTGTATTATTCAAAAGCTTCCTTTGAAAAAAAAAATTAGAACAAAATCCTCATCAGTGGTAATTAATTTTGACAGTGTGGGCTTTGTAGCAATTCACAAACCTGTACTTTCTGCATCAGCATTCCTTATTATTCTAATTAAAGTGGAACATTGTGCCCTCGCCAGTCATTAATGGGTTTTCATTTTGTAAATGACATTTGCAAAAGTTAAAACGGGCAGTTCATATAAAGTCCATAGGCAAGAGYGTTAAAATTAGCATCACCATAGCAACAGTCTTCTATCATTAGCATTCAGGGCAACAGGAAATGTTTTGTTGTGCTTTTGTTTCCAAAAAAAGATTTTTCTTTGTCATTCATGAATAGAAAGGGACAAAACCCATACATTTCAGGTAAAATTATTATATTCATTCAGATGTTACTGTTCCAGAATTTCCCAGTTTTATGAGGCATTTATTTTCCAGGACCAAGGCTGAATTTCATGATCTCTACAGCTGTGTATGTCTAACCTCCTGAGCAACATTTATTCATTGCCAGCCTGCTGCTCAACAGTACAGTTTTATATGAAGTCTGTCACTTGTGCTCAAGAATCTGTACTAAGTAATGGATTCTGTTGAGATTCTCTGAAAGACACATGCACCATGAAACATGGTCAATGCCCCGTCAAGTGGAGTGTGCATCTGTTCAGCACTGTTTTGGTGTTTAAATGACACTATTTATATACTCTTTTTTTTTCCCCCTCTCTCAAGAATTGAAATATAAGTACATACATCATTATTAGTGAAACAGCGTTCAAATATCATCTGGTTTAGAACTAGGAGAGAAGAAAAGCATGCTCCACATAAGTGAAATCAAGGTAGATTATTCTCAAATGCCCTTGACTGGAAGAGGTGATGCTGGCTATTCTGGGGGGGAAGTTAAGGAGGGCATAGTCATCTGGGAGCATGACTGGTAGCTTGTTGTAGCAGTATTTTTGCACTTTTAGAAACTGTTAGCACCACATCTCCTAAATGCTCCTTGCAGCATATGTCTTGTCACGCAAAGGCGTGGAATCGCTACAGCTGAAGCAGTCTTTGGCCTATAAAAACTAACATTTTGTGTGTAGACAGAGAGAAAGGGGTAAGGAAAGTAAGGGGGGAGATGTTAGGGAAAATAGATGATGAGCAGGGTGGGGTCAGCAGAAGGTCTGCAGATTTAATTTGATGTATCCTGCCTTGTCGGTAACACCCACAGATTAAAATTAACATTTTGTCTAGCATTATGTCTCTGGGTTTTAATTTGGCAGAGGAAACCTCTTTCTTTCCTCAGCATCTTAAAATATTTAATTTTGCAGATTTTTGTAGAGCGGACTCTTTGATGAGTAAACATACTTTCATGCGTTGCAGAAACAAGGGGTACAATCCATTCCATGAAAGATTTTCCTGCATTTTAATAACACAGGCCACATTTTCATACAGTGGTTGTCTTGCTAGTATCTGCCCTTGTAGTATTGATTAATTTCTCGGCTAGTCAAACCTGTAGAACTGGGAAACCCTTAAAAATGGTGAATACATACGTGCGTGAGGAAAAATTGCTCTCAAGTAAATAAGAAGCTATCCACAGTGGGTTGACTGATGGCATTTGACTTGTTATTGCCGTAACTCTGTGGTTTCAAACCATCTATGTATCTTTCCGTTTGTTCAACTGCTTATTTTCTTCCTTTTACACAAGCACCTTTTTGCTAAGCCACGTTAGTTTTTCACCTTTGCTGACTTACTCGTTCCCTTTTTGCTCCTAGTCAGAGGCTGTCTAGGAGATCCAGCATTGTAAAACAGTTTGTTTTCTCTCTTTTAGACTTCCATCTCCTACTGCAATGAAGATACTTACTGAACTGTAGTATTTTGCAGAATTTTGCCATTTCTTCTTAGATAAATTCAGTGCTGAAGTGGAGCATCTTAAAAACAGAATAATTTTTATTGAATCTATAATTCAGTCTGCACTGAGCTAAAAGGTTTAGTGCTTAGCATTCTGTTCAGGCAAGCTTCTTTATAAATCTGAGTGACTGCAATAATAGTTTCTTGCAATACAGAATCTTAAAACCATCAGATAAGTACTTGTATTTTTTAAATCAACTTTGGAGATGTTTTTAGATTATTAGCTATTCAGAGACATTGAACTATAACATCATTAGATTTACTTAAATTGTAAGGGTTTCATAGCCTTATTTGTTTGTAATGATTTCAGGCTGAGAGGCCATTTCTGAGAAGGATCAGTGAGGGGTTAATATTTTCCATTCCAGACTCTGTTCATTCAGGGGCAGGCCCCTGAGTGGTGGAGAGGCAAATAAAATGTGAGAAAATGGCTAGTTTCTCGCGTACACAAAGTGGTTAAACTTTGTTTTCGAAACACGAGTGTCGCTCATGCTACTGAAGCTCTTCTTTCTTCATTAAAGATTTTTCTGCATTTCCCCTAGAAGTACAGAAGACTGATGCAGTTCTGCAAGTATGAATTTCAGATATGCTATACATGTTGCACAATTCCCTTCTAATGAGTGTACTGTGGAAGTAAAATTAAGGAAATGAAATGTCCTCAACTTTCTGTTTCCTATATTAACCTTCTTAAAAATCATAGTCAGCTTCACTAATTACAAACCCTGGAGAATGGAAATAAGTGGCTTGTAGCTGTTTTCCAGAGTGTATTTAAATTTTGTTGTGGAAGCTAGAAATTTCAATGATTACAGGGATTTAAAAAAAGTTTAGAATAGTAAACCCACAATACATTTTGTTTTCCTRCCTATAAAATTACAGAGCAAGTGATTTAGAATAAAGGAATCTTGAAATTTTCTTCAGTTTTTAGAAGAAAATTTCTTCCAGATTTCTGCCACTGCGAGCATTTTGGTCAATAGGATCCTGTTGTTGAAGAGCAAATGTTATCCCTGTACTTCAGTTCACTTCAGTTCACTTTAAGTATCACCTTAAATTAGAGGTTAAAATCTGATTCCCAGAGCTCTCTTACTGATGGCTCACCACAATTTTTGAATACTTGTTTGAACTTCGGACTTCTGAACTGAGCTGTTTTGACATAAACTATCACCAGAGGCATAAATGAAAAACACCAAGAGGTTACCTTTCTGACCATAGCTGCACTCAGCTTTATTTGTTCTTTTAATTACTGCCTGCTAATGGTAGTGTTTATTCTTTTCCTTTTAATACTGCTGTAATATTACCAGATAATTTAGAATACTTTGCAGACTGTCTAAATGCAGGCAGCGTTCTCTATCTTCATATTTGACCAGTGTTTTTCTCCTGCACACTACTGATKCATTCATGACCCTGTGAGTCAGTGCTAGGGAGAGGCCTATATAAGAGCCAGGCCTAGAGCGCAGCTCCCAGAGCGCAGCGAACAGAGGCAGCAGTTTGCGCAGCAGTTTGCGCAGAAGGCCGCGCGAAGGGACGCGYGAAGGGACGCGCGAAGGGACCTTCGTTTCTGTTCCCTGTGGTGTACGCTTCCTCAAGTATGGTCGTGACATGCCGCAGAGCGCGTTCCCCAGCGGCTGTTGGAGTTGCTGTGTCAGAGGCTTGGACCCAGACCGACCCTCTGACAG
>NW_020450229.1:0-1151 GCF_003343035.1 Apteryx rowi | reverse complement strand
CTCTTTCCTGCTTTCTCTCTTTGCCTCTTTCTCTCTTGTTCTCTCTCCCTCTCTCTTCTCCTCTCACTCTCCATCTTCTTCTTTCTTTCTCTCCCTCTTTCACTCCCTCTCTCCCCCTTTCTCGCTCGGTTTTTCTCTTTTCTTTCTTTCTTTCTCTATTTCTCTCCCTCTCTCTTCCTTCTCTCTCTTTCCTTTGCTCTCTGTCCCCTCTGTCTCTCCCTCTTTATCCTGCTTTTCCTGTCTTTCTTTCTCTGATTCTCTTTCCCTCTGTYGTCTTTTCTTTCTCACTCTCTCCCTTTCTCTCTCTCCCTTTCTCCCTTCCCCACTCTTCTTCCTTCTCTCCCTTTCTCCTTCTTTTTCTTTTTCACTCTCTCATTCTCTCCCTTTTCCCCTCCTGTCTTCTCCCTCTATCTGTATTGATCTCCCTCTTACTCCCTCTCTCCTTCGCTTCTTTTGCTATTCCTTTCTCTTGCTCTTTTTCTCTTTGACTTTCTCTTTTCTTTTGCTGTCTTTTTCCCTCTCTCTCCCTCCCTCCGTTTTCTTTCTCTTTCGCTCTTTCCCTTTTTGCCTTTCCTCTTTTTTCCCTTGCTCTTCCTCTTTTCCCTTTCTCTCTCCCGCTTGCTTTCTTGCTCTCTCTCACCATCTTCCTGCCTCCATTCCTCCCTCCCTCCCTCCGTTCCTCCCTCCCTGCCTCCTTCCGTTCCTCCCTCCCTCCCTTCCTGTCTTTTCCTTTCCTTCTCACTTTCTCTCTCCCACTTTCTCTCTTTCCCTCTCTCTCTCGTTCTCCCTCCCTCTCCCTTCGCCTCTCTCTTCCCCCCTCCCTCTCCTTTTTATCATGCTTTGCATCTCTCTCTGTCTTGGTCTTTTTCGCTGCCTCTCTCCCTCCTTCTCTCCCCCTTTCTCCCTCTTTCTTCTCTCCTGTCTTTTCTCGCTCTCTCTCCATCTTTCTTTCTCCCTCTCCTCTCTCTTTCTCATTCTTTGTTTCTCTTTTCTCCCTTCCTCTTTTTCTCTCTTTCTCTCCTTCTTTATTCCCCTTTCCCTTTCTCTCTCTCTGATTCTGTTTCCCTCTTTGTTCTTTCTTTCCCTCTCTCTCCCTTTCTTTCTTTCTCTGCCTCTCTCCCTTTCTCCTTTCCCCCTCTGTCTCCTTCCCT
>NW_020450228.1:0-1203 GCF_003343035.1 Apteryx rowi | reverse complement strand
TTCATCCTTTGGGGTGTAATCTGCTGGAATAACTTGGGCTGTAAATTCCATATTAATGTCAGTGGTGTGGTTTTTTTTTTTTTTTTTAAGAGTAGTCCATGAACAAGCTCACATCCCAGACTTCAAGGTCAGTGCATAAATGACAATGTGTTACGCTGTTGAGCCAGCAAGTCCTTCAGCTTGTGAAATGCTAGCATTTTGCTCTAAGCTGTTCTTGAATTCACTGTAAAAATTTGGCAAGTCCAAGCTAAAAGGATCCCATATGATTTGACCAAATCGGGCTGTTCTTGTGAAAGAGAAGTTATTTTGCTGAGCCAGTACTAGATTTAATGAAGACTTCATGCAACACTAGGACTGCCTGTGGTTTGGCATTTATTTATTTATTTATTAGCAACAGCGCATGCCTTGGCCTTTGTTTATCTTCACTTTACTGCTTTTTGCTTTTTTTTCCTGCGAATTTTCTGTTTATCCAGTAGTGCAGCTCATTGCTGCATCCTTTTATATTTTTTTCCTTGCACTGTAGTTTAATTAGAAACAATTCTTTGCATTAAGTGCTGATAGAAATGCAAAGGAGAAGATTTGCAGGAGGCTGGCTCTGTTTATGGAATATTTCAAGATTTCTAAACAACTGATGACACATCAGTCATCAATCCAAATCCATGTCCAGAGAGACACTTTAAAACTTTAGTGCTTAACAGAGCTTGAAATACCCACCTGTCCTCCTTTCTACCCTGCAATTACAGATTGAGGAAAAGACAGACTGTTACAATTATTTGCATTTCAAAACATTGTCTGCCAACAAATATCTTGTTGTTTGGTGCTTAGCACTAGGTATACTCATCAGTTGGATGGGGCGAAGTTCAGAACCCACAGCAAAATCTAAGAATCAAAAAATACCATCAGTGGTGGCTATAGTCTTATGAATGAAGCAGCAGGATTTTTTTATTATTATTATTATTTTTTTATTGCTTACTGGTACTCCAGTGAGGAAGGTGTAGGACAAATGGGAGAGAATGTTCAATGATAATCTAGATCAAGTCATTTTTAACTATAGTTTAAAAGTTGGGAATATTGCACTGTTTCAGGCATAAGAATTCCATGTTATACATTTACTTAACATTAAACTAGATTTAATATTATTTCCTTCATCTTCAAAGCACGTTTAAAAATTTCAAGTAATACCTTTCCAGTGATGTAGCCTAA
>NW_020450227.1:0-1155 GCF_003343035.1 Apteryx rowi | reverse complement strand
GACTGGGGCTGCCCTGAGCCCCAAGGCTCCTGTTGGGCCAGCTCCATCCCCTTGTGGGGGTGTGACTGTGTGTGTGGGGAGCAACAGGAGGGGGGGATCCATAGTCAAATTTCCCTGGGATTGGGTCCCCCATTGTGATCAGGCTCTGAGAGGAAAGGGGTCTTGGATCCCAGAGGCTGGGGTGTCCTGCAGCTCCAGCGGGGCTCTCAGGAGCCTGATGGAAATGTCCACACAGGGAATGAAACCTTCACCTTGTAATTAGCTCAAGTTCTCAATGTTTCTGGGAACCTCTGATCCTTCACCCTGGATCCTTTTATGCTTCCAGCTTGGCAGAGCATGTTTTGGGCTCAGAGATGCCATCTTCAGATGGCCACAGCCTCTGTCCTCCTGCAAATTGGGCTCAAAACTCTGCAACCAAAAAAAAGTGTATTRGGGAGAGCATCTTGAAATCAGAGCGAGGTGCCATTCTCACTGCACAAGTCCTGGCTGACCCCAAGGGTTTCTCTTTGAGCTGTGGTGGGTAGTGCTGGGGTGAGTCCAACACAGCCATCTCCCCCAGACCCCTCATGACCCCACACCACTGCTCCCTAGTTGAGCCCCGGGGCTGATGTGGGCAGGGGGCCAGGGCAGGAGGGGCAAGAGGACACTGCCCTGCCCTGCCCTGCCCTGCCCTGCCCTGGGGTCAGCAGGACGCTGCCCGTGAGCTCTGCCGACCTGGCCAGCCCCAGGGCCCCCACCCCGGCGCCATGGCTGCCACCAGCACACACCCCAGCGCTGCCCCCCAGGGCGCAGGCAGCCAGCAGCCCCGCGGGGCTCCTGCCGCACAGCCCAGCCACGTCGGGGCAGCGGCCGCACCACGGGGCCCCACACTGCCCGCCCACACGGCGCCATGCTGCCCCCAGGCCCCACCGCGCCCCGCGCTGCCACCCACAACATGGCACCCAACCGCGGGGGAGGGGGTAGAGCTGCCAGCCAGGGCAGGAGGGCCCAGCGTTGCCATGGCATCGCCCAGTGCAGCCCTCCTACTGGCTGTCAGGAGGAGGGGGGCGGGCATCGATTTCACTGATGGCTCTGTTAGCCAGTTGCAATACAACGTGTGAAAAAAAAAAGGGACCTGAAAGAGGAGCGGGAGCAAAGGAGGCGAGAAGCAAGTGG
>NW_020450226.1:0-1130 GCF_003343035.1 Apteryx rowi | reverse complement strand
GGTGCCCTGCCTGCTGCCCTGTGTGGTGCTGTGCCCTGTGTGTCACTGATGCAGAGGCGCGTGTTGGCTGCCAACCCTCTGTGAGGTGCGGGGGTAGAGGCATGTTACAGGGCAAGATGCCCTGTGGTGGAGCTGGGTGGTGGCGCCAGTGTTTTGCTGCTCAGCATGGGAGGAGGTGGCTGGAGAGAGCAGTGCTCTGCTCCCAAGGCCCAGCCTGCCGTCACAGTGTCCTTCTGGGAGAGCTGGGTGAGGACTGTTGGTGACCATGTTCCCTCCATGGAGCATCATGGTGCGAGCCAGGGCTGCTTGCAGTTTGATGGTTTCTGTCAGCTGAGGTCCAGGCTTGCAGTTTCTGAAGGTCTTGAGGCTTCCTAAGTCTTTGGGCTTTTCCTGACTCCCCTGGAGAAAGTTATCTTCTCCCTCCTTAAAGGCTTTCTGTTGMAGCTGGACCCTCATTGCATCTTSCCATCYYAGACMYTAATCCATTCYGATCCATCAGAGAGATGGGTAGTTAATGAAAGCAGTCAGAGGCATTTCTCCACGTTGTGCCTACGCAGAGCCTTGCCGACAGGGGAGATGCCACCTCACAGGAAGATCAGGCCTCTGAGGGCGATGGGTGGCTCTGAGACACCTGTCTTTGGTCAGCGGTGGAGGCGACATCTCCAAAGCCGCAGGTGCCTTTGGAAAGAGCCTCAGAACAGCAAATTCCTTGAGCCTGCAGTGGGGGAGACATCTGGAGGTGGGGGTGCAATGCCCTGCTCAAGGCAGGTCCCAGTAGATGAGGTATCTTGGAGCCTTTTCCAGTGAAGTTTTGATTGTCTCCAAGGATGGAGAGCTGAGAACAAGTCTGGTTGCCTGTGCTACAGTCCGGTGAACCTCAGGGAGAAAAAGGTTTCTTCTTAACATCTAAGGAGAATTTCCCATTGTCCAATGTGTCCCTGTTGCCTCTCATGCTWTTAGTGTGCACCTCCAAGAAAATCTGGCTCTGTCTTCCCTGCACCCTCCATAAGGGAGCTGTGCACAGCAGGAAGATCCCCCTTGGCCTTCTCTTGTCTAGGCTGAACCAACTGAGCTCTCCCAGCCTCTCCTTATATGCCCCATGCTCCAGCCATGACCATCTTGGTGTCCCT
>NW_020450225.1:0-1164 GCF_003343035.1 Apteryx rowi | reverse complement strand
GGGGGCGGCGGGGCACGTTGCGCTCGGGGTGCAGCAGGATGACGTAGACCTTGGGCGCGTAGAGCAGCGCCAGCGGCACCGAGGCCGAGAGGCTCATGGAGATGGTGAGCGTCGCCGTCTGGATGTAAACCTGCGCCGCCGCCGCCGGGCGGGCGTCTCGCACGAGGGTCTCGCACGAGGGGGGTCTCTTGCACGAGGGTCTCGCACGGGGGGGTCTCGCACGCGGGGGTGACTCGCACGAGGGTCTCAGCCTTGCACGAGGGTCTCGCATGGGGGGGGTTTCACACGAGGGTCTCGCACGAGGGTCTCGCATGAGGGTTACGGGCCTTGCACGAGGGTTTCACATGGCCTCGCACGAGGGTCTCGCACAAGGGTCACGCACAAGGGTCTCAGCCTCGCACGAGGGTCTCACGGGGGTTTCACACGAGGGTCTCACACGGCCTCACACGAGGGTCACAGGCCTTGCACAAGGGTCTCGCACGAGGGTTTCGCATGGCCTCGCACGGGGGTCTCAGCCTCGCACGAGGGTCTCGCACGAGGGTTATGGGCCTTGCACGAGGGTTTCACATGGCCTCGCACAAGGCCTTGCACGGGGGTCACAGGCCTCGCACGAGGGTCTCGCATGGGGGTCTCACACGAGGGTTTCACACGAGGGTCTCGCACGAGGCCTCGCACGAGGGTTTCACATGGCCTCGCACGAGGGTCTCGTACCAGGGTCTCACATGGGGGTCTCAGCCTTGCACAAGGGTCTCGGTCTCGCACAAGCGTCTCACATGAGGGTCTCACACAGCCTCGCACAAGGGTCACGGGCCTCGCACAAGGGGCCTCGCACGGGGGGGGGTCTCACACGAGGGTCTCGCACGAGGGTCTCGCACGAGGGTCTCGCACAGGGGTCTCACACGAGGGTTTCATGCCTGGTCCTCACACGAGGGTCAAGGGCCTTGCACAGGGGCCTCGCACGGCCTCGCACGAGGGTCTCGCACGAGGGTCTCGCACGAGGGTCTCACCCAGAGGTTTCACACGAGGGTCTCGCACGAGGGTCACACGGGGCCTCGCACAAGGGTTTCACATGGCTTCGCACGAGGGTCTCGCACGAGGGTCTCACACGAGGGAGTCACACGAGGGTCTCGCACGAGGGTCTCACACGAGGGAGTCGCACGAGGG
>NW_020450224.1:0-1126 GCF_003343035.1 Apteryx rowi | reverse complement strand
AGTGCAGCGACCTGCCAGTGCAGGGGCACAGAAGTGACTTCTCTAGTTCCCCATTTTAGGTATTTCACTGCCTTTGGCAACATCTGCAGATGGTCCTCAAGGAGTTATCAGAAAATTCTGGAAAATTCCTGGGGTGGAGGGAGGTGACTGCTTTCCAGGACATAAGGGGAAATCTCTCTGCTCTCTCCCTGCCTCTGCCATCTCCATGGCACTGACCTACCAAGCCCCCACATGACACGAACTGAGGTCACAGTGGGATGTGCTGCATCACAGGCAGGTCTTCTTGGTGTCATGGGTGGGGGCCCTCACTTCCCTGTGAGGCCCAGGTGCTGCTGGGCACTGCTCATTCTCTCCCCACAGCTTTCCTTTGTAGAGGCTCTAGGGCAAGGAGAGGGGACAGGAGGCAGTGGGGCCGTGTTGGGGCCCCTTGCCAGCAGGCAGAGGAACAGGAGCCCATTGGAAAGGAGTTTGGGGTGATGAAACAGGAAGAGCATCCTTCCTCCGTGGCTGGAGAGGCAAGGTGAGGGCAAGGGGACAAGCAAGATGGAGGACTGCTGGATGGACACCATCAGCCCACACCACAGTTCCTTCTTCCCAAAGCTCCTGCAGCTCTCCACTGAGGGTAAGGGCTTTGGGAGCTCCTTTCCGAGGTGTTGCACAGAGACTGTTATCTGCAAAAACTGCTGTGGATTTTGGGCTGTGGCAGTGGCTGAGGGCTGCCACAAGAGTCCTGCCTGAGGGTCCCCTCTGGCTCCAGTAGACAATGTGGCAGCCAGGACTCCTGGGTCCTGGTGCTGGGTCTGCCCTGAGCCCCAAGGCTTCTGTGGGGCCAGCCCCATCCCCTTGTGGGTGGGGTGGGCAATCCATGGCGAGGTTTCCCTGTGAGTGGGTCCCCACTTGGGGTTTGGCTGTGAGGGGAAAGGCGTCCTGTGTCCTAGAGGCTGGGGTGGCCTGCAGCTCCCATGGGGGTCCTCAAGAGCCTGATGGAAATGTCCATATAGGAAATGAAATGTTCACCTTGTAAAAACCCCAAGTCCTCTGCATGTTTGAGAAAACCTCTGTTCCTTCCCCCTGGATCCTTTTATGCTTCCTACTTGGCACAGCATGTTTTGGGCTCGGAGATGCC
>NW_020450223.1:0-1157 GCF_003343035.1 Apteryx rowi | reverse complement strand
GGGGACACGGGGACATGGGGACGTGGGGTGCAGGGACATGGGGATGGACATGGGAACGGGGACACGGGGATGGGGACATGGAGCATGGGGACGAGATGGGGACATGGGGATGGGGACCCCGGGGACGGGGACATGGGGATGGACATGGGGACAGGGACATGGGGATGGAGACATGGAGCCTGGGGACAAGATGGGGACACGGGGACACGGGTATGGGGACGTGGGGTGCGGGGACATGGGGATGGACGCGGGGACAGGGACACGGGGATGAGATGGGGACATGGGGATGGAGACATGGGGACATGGAGCATGGGGACAAGATGGGGACACGGGGACATGGGGATGAGATGGAGACATGGGGACGGGGACAAGGGGAGGGGGACACGGGGATGAGATGGGGGCAAGGCGATGGACACAAGGGACGGGGACATGGGGACGGGGACATGGGGAYGGGGACATGGGGACGGTCCATGAGACCGGTGTCCCCACATCCTGGGGTCTCCCTCACCCTGAGGCCACCCCGACCATCGGGGACATCCCCAGGGGACACCCCACCGCCCCCCGGGGCGCCGACGTGTCCCCCCCCGACCACCGCCACCGGTGACACCCGCAGGTACCTGCCGCTGGCGGCCACCGCCGCCACCTGGACGGAGCCGTGCCTCCAGGGTGAGTGGGGAAACCGAGGTGCCGGAGGGGTCGGCGGTTGGTGGCCGGTCACCCCGGCCTGACACCAGCTGCGTGTCTTGCAGGCGAGGAGGAAGAGGAGGAGGAGGAGGAATGTGAGGAGGAGGAGGAGGAGGAGGAGGAATGTGAGGAGGAGGAGGAGGAGGAAGAGCGTGGTGAGGGAGAACGTGGTGAGGAAGAACATGGAGAAGAACCCGATGAGGAAGAACATGGTGAGGAAGAACGTGGCGAGGAAGAACGTGGCGAGGAAGAACATGGAGAAGAAGAACATGGAGAAGAAGAACATGGAGAAGAAGAACATGATGAGGAAGAACGTGGAGAAAAAGAACATGGAGAAGAAGAAGAACATGATGAGGAAGAACATGATGAAGAAGAACATGGTGAGGGAGAACATGAAGAAGAAGAACCTGGTGAGGAGGAAGAACGCGGCGAGGAAGAACGCGGCGAGGAGGACCTTTTCGAGGAGGACCTTT
>NW_020450222.1:0-1129 GCF_003343035.1 Apteryx rowi | reverse complement strand
GCACTTGCCCAGGAGTCACTCCAAAGGGGCATGGCTTTGCTGTAGGTGCCATGCTGTATCTACTAGAGACAGGTGGTTGTGCTGGACACCCCAGGCATCTAAAATGGCCCTGCCAGCCTATTTTATGTCATTAAATCATGTGTCTGCACTGAATTACGTTAGCTGTTTTTAACACTGTGATCTGCCTGTGTCTCAACTTACTAGTGAGATGAGCTCTAATTGTAGTAGGCATCTAGTGTCCTTTCAGATGGCCAAGGAAATTCCCCACCTGGCCCCTAACTGATGCTCCAGAAGGATGTGGGTTTCATAGTGGCTCCATCAGAGGAAGCAGACACTGGCACATGCCTTGGACCACCTCTGTCTCTTCAACTGTCCCCAGGTGTTTGCATGTGAACAACTGACTCCCACCCTCCATCTCCAGTGATTACAATTGGAGCTTAGACAAGGAGCTCCCACACAGACACCTCTGTTGTGCTCACTTCAGTTTTGGCAAGGGGAATCCCACTTCTGGTGTGTCTGTGGGGTTCACAGGAGGGACCTGAATCCCACTGCATGCCAGGGGCTTCTAAACGGGCATGAGATGCCCAGATTGACTCGTCTGAATCAACACCTGAACCATGTGTCAATGAGCTCCCCTCTTGTCCCCTCTAGGCATCCTGCCTCGTTAACAGATGGGAAGAGGGCCTTCCAGTGTGGGACATTTCCACCTTTCATAGATAGCCATCCTCTGATGAAATAAACTGCAATGTTGGAATTCTATTTCTCTCCACGCTTTAGAAAAGCACAATAGCTGKTTATTTTAGTCTACTTCAGTGAACATTTCCCAGGAGGAGGGAGCTCAAGGGACAGAGAAAGTCAGGACTTCAGCTGGGCCCCTGCTCCTGAGTGGGGCCAGGCTTTGAGGACAGAAGGAGCTGTTGGCAACCTGGCAGCACTGCTGAGAGACAGGTGTGTGCAGGAGCAGCTCCTCTTCCAAGAGCAACAGGGCTTTGGGCACTGAATGCTGCTGCTGACATGAGCTGAGAGAAGACAGAGAGAAGTGAAAGGTAGTTTGGAGTGGAGAGGAGAGCTCACTGTGGGAGGAATCTTCACAGATCTTTGTACAGTAAGTCTCTGGCTGTAGAGCAAG
>NW_020450221.1:0-1120 GCF_003343035.1 Apteryx rowi | reverse complement strand
CTGGGGTCTGCTGAGGACTGAGCCAGCAGAGAGTCCAGGCAGGATGGCCATCCCCCCCTACACAGGTGCTGAGCCCAGCAGGCAGATGGAGCCAGTCACATTCCAAGATCACCCCTCACCAGCACCATGGGGAATGGCCAGTGCTGGAAATGGCTGGCATGAGGGGCTGGGTGTGGGAGGAGTTTCCTGGGGCAGTTTCTCCTCTCTGTTCATGCAGCAACAAGCTGGGCTGCATCTTTGTTCTGACAGACCCTGTATGAGGCCTCCCCATGGGGAGAGGAGGGTCCACAGGCCCAGTAGACGGCCCCAGGACCTCCTCTGCATGCTCCCTGGCAGCCCTGCAGAGGACCCAGGAGAGGGCTCATCCTCCTCGGCTCACAGCTGGATGCTCAGTCCTTCAGCTGGGCATGGAGCCTTGTCTGGGGGTGACATTTGGGGTATGGACCAGCACACAGGGTGTCTGAAGACACACAGATTATCTGAAGGAGATGTGTTGGGCACAGGGCCTGAGGGACAGCAGCAAACTGATATGGCTCCTGGGTGCTGCTTCCTTCAACACAAGCTCCCACAAGGGCTACCAGATTTCTTTTTGGTGCCACCTGTCAGGAGGGACGATGGCACAAGGAGCTGGGAGGGTGGGGAGCATTAATCCTTCTTCAGGCACTTCCCAGGCCATGTGGAGGGCCAGCAGAGCAAGGACTTCTGGCTCTGCACTGGGAGCTCACTTCAGTGTGCCCACACTCTGAACATCGTCTTGCATTAAAGGTCAGCAATTTCAAGCCCACTTCCACTTCCTTCTCATTTCCCCCAATCCCTCCTCTGATCTCGTTTCCATTCCCAAACCCCCTCCCCTGTTCTGCAGTAGGGCCCCGAGCTGATGGTGCTGCTCTGCAGACTGAGCGGGCTGTGGGGCCACAGGGCCACAGGGTCACTCTGCACTGGCCATGCTGGTCAGGGTGGGAAGCAGACCCAACCAAATGGGGATCACGGCCTCTAATCCCTCCACGGACTGTGGATGTGGCAGGTGCTTGGAGGGACTAGGGAGCATTTCCAAGGGTACTAGTTGAGTCCAGGTGCGCCTCTACATCTTGCCCCTGGTATCACACTGATGACATGAATC
>NW_020450220.1:0-1152 GCF_003343035.1 Apteryx rowi | reverse complement strand
CCTGGGCCCCTCTCCAGCAGTCTCCGTCTCACGTGTCCCAATAAAGTGGTTGCACCAGGCTCAGCCGCGTCCCCGCGTGTCCCCACGTGTGTCCCTGCATGTCCCCACGTGTCCCAATGTGTCCCCACGTGTCGCGGCGCCGGCCGAGCCGGCAGGGCCGGTCCCTGCCCACGCGCGGGGACGGGACGGGACGGGACGGGACGGAGGTGGGGACAGCAGGGACGGGGTGGGGACGTTGGGGACATCGGGGACGGGGTGGGATGTCGAGGACATTCCTGGGCACGGGGACATCGGGGACGTGATGGGGTCATTGGGGACAGGCTGGGACATCGGGGACGGGATGGGACGTTGGGGATGTTGCCAGATGGGATGGGGACGTTGGGGACATCGCGGATGTGATGGGGACATTGGGGACATCAGGGACAGGATGGGGACACTGGGGACATCAGGGATGGGACAAGACGTTGGGGACACTCATGGGGACGTTGGGGATGGGATGGGGACGCCCATGGGGATGGGATGGAGATGGGGACGTTGGGGACGTTGATGATGTCAGGGACAGGATGGGGACACTGGGGACATCGGGGATGGGACGGGACATTGGGGACACTCATGGGGACGTCGGGGACGGGACGTTGGTGGCGTTGGAGATGGGTTGGGATGTTGGGGACATCGGGGATGCGATGGGGACGTTGGTGACACTCATGGGGACGTTGGGTCTGGGATGGGGACGCCCATGGGGATGGCATGGAGATGGGGACGTTGGGGACGTTGATGACATTGGGGACGGGATGGGGACACTGGGGACATCGGGGATGGGACGGGACGTTGGGGACACTCAGGGGGACGTTGGGGACAGGATGGGGACGCCCATGGGGATGGGATGGAGATGGGGACGTTGGGGACGGGATGGGACGCTGGGGACGTTGATGACATCGGGGACGGGATGGGGACACTGGGGACATCGGGGATGGGACGGGACATTGGGGACACTCATGGGGACGTCGGGGACGGGACGTTGGGGACGTTGGGGACGCTCCTGGGGCCGTCGAGGCCACCGTGGGGCGGTGCCGGTGCCGGGTGTCCCCAGGGTGGTGGCCCCGAAACTGCCCCGGGGCAGGAGGGACGGGGACACCAGTGGGTTCAGCCCCA